>NC_077228.1:33196224-33318724 GCF_027887165.1 Monodelphis domestica | reverse complement strand
ATACATTAGATTGGCCACTTCCTCAGTTTGCAAATGGTGCCTCCCTTCACACAGCCCCATATCCTATTAGCTTTATTGGCCACCACATCATCCTGCAAACTCATCTTGAGCTGGTGATCCACTAAAGCCCCCAGATCTTTAGTTTGGGCAAACTTGCTGTCTTATCTAGCCTCTCTCATGGGCAGGTTGTGGATGGGTCGTGAACTTTTGTGTTGGAGGAAACGCCTACATCAGAGAGAGATCACAGATCCATGAGAAAACTGAGACTCCAATGTTTGGGGTGATAGAGGCATCAGTGGCCTGGATAAAAGCATATAGACAGACAACATCTAATTAGATAATTTAATCACAAAACATAATTTCAAGCTGCTTTCCACAATGATTGGACCAGTTTGCAGCTCCACGAACAATGTACTAGTATGCCTGTCTTTTCACAACCCTAAAGGGAACACTTCTGAGTTGCACAAGGCATTCTTGTTCCCTTGTTTCTTTTTCTGGGCCTTCTAGCACCAGCTCCAGGACAACACTAAGCATTATCTTCTGACTAAGCTGGCAAAACATTGGGTCGGAAGTCAGAAGATGTGGTCTCAGGGCAGTTCCTGCATGACCTTGGAAAAATCATTTCCCTATTAGGGAACTCAGCTTTCTTAATTGTAAAATGAAAGGGTTGGATCCCATGACCTCTGAAGTCCCTTACAGCTCTAACCTATGACCCAGTCTGTGATACTGGCCTCTGGCTCTTTAAAAGGTTGATGTGACAGGAGGCCACAGTGGTGGCCTAAATGGCCTCTGGGAGTCCTTTTCAATAGTCAGTGAATATTAAGGTGATTATTCTATCCTCTCCACATTTGACTTATATTCTCTGCAGATGTAATAATCTCTCTTTTATCTCTAAATGCAAGCCAGGTTCCAGAAGGGTCTGATAGTACTCCATCATCCCTAGCGTGAGGAGGCTCAGTTTTATCGGTATATTGCAGTCCCTCCCATGCCTCTATGTGACAATCTCTTGTCCCCACATTGATAATCCCTCTTTCCTTCTTTCCTTCCCATGTACTAGACTAGAGTAAAATACTCAAATATGCTAGTGGAGCTCAGGGTTCCAGAGAACTGTGAAGCCTAGTTTCTGACCTCAGGAAGCTTCCAATTTCCAGTGATTTGTTGTAAGGGATAACTACTGGGAAGAGGACATAAGAGGAAATTTGGGCAATGTGATTTATGTTTTAAAAAAAGGTGCACTTACATAAGAAAAACCAGGAACTAGAAGGAAAAACTTGACTGGGTGTATATGAGTGAAAGTCAAACAAGGGAGAAACAAGTGACTATATCATTGGAGTAGACTATAGACCACTGGGACAGAAAGAAGAAATAGATAAGGAGTTTAGGAAATAGCTTACAAACTTAGCACAGAAGTAGCATACAGTGTCTATAAGAGACTGCAGTTATACCGTCTGCTGGAGCTCTCTCTCTTTTACCTTCTTTCTCTGCTTCTCTTCCCTCTCTGTCTCTCTTGTCTTCCTTCTCTCTATTTCTTTCTCTCCCTTCCCTGTTCTGTCCCTCTCTCCTCTCTCTCCTTCCTTTTCTTCCTCTCGGTTTCTCCCCCTCTTCCCTCTCTCCCTCATTTCTTTCATTCATTCATTCTTTCATTCTCTCTTACTCTCTCCCTCCCTCCCTCCCTCTCTCTCCCTCTCTCTCCTTACCCCCCAAAAGCAGAACAGCAGCTAAGAACTACTTGATTTTTCTTAATGATCATTTCATCTTTCAAAAGGCAGAGGAGACAACAAAAAGAAATTTTGGTTCTCTGAATCTGGTTTTCACAGACAGAAAATGGGAGAGGGGGGATGATTTGACAGTAGAAATGGCAAAAAGTGAACACTTTATCCTGAAATTTATGGCAGAAGAGAGGAAATCTGGACATAGTCTTGATAGGCCTCCTAGACTTAAGGAAGGCAGATTTCAAGGAGATCAGAGCAAAGAGAGGGAGGATCCCATGGAATAAAATACTGGAGGCAGAAACCCAAGCCAAACCCTTCTCAGGGTGAATCCTTTTTGTGCCTATGTCCCTGCCAAATTGACCCATTTGCTCATTTCTTCAGGGCCCCCATTGCTTTCCTACTATTTAAACCTTATCCATCTCTTAAGGGCCAGCTCCAACATCCTCTTCTTCCATGAGAACTTCACTGCTGCCTCTCTTCTCTTACTCCCCACTCTCCCCCAGAGCTTCTCTTTTCCTTAGGACATCTACATTCTTGGCTTCTTGGAAATGTTTACCAGCTCATTCCCACCCTAGCTCTTCCCTGGAGGGTGGGTAAATTTAGAAAAAACATTAAGGGTCTTTGCTCTCCTGGGGAGGATGGAGAACTCTTCCCATGAGGGTCCTATGCACACCCTCCCCTCATACCCTACCTCAGACTTTCCTCATGAGAACTGAATCTGCAAATTTTGTAGCATTCACATCCCCCAAGGAGGCCTAACCTAGTATAACTTGGTTCCCTTGGAACAACCTCAAGGAACTCCTGTTCAGGCCCAGAGCAAGCTTTGATGGTAGTAGAAAGTGGATTGGTCTTAGAGTCATAAAGACCTTGGTTTGAGGCTTACCTCTGACACTAGCCACACAAAAGACTCTGAGCCTGTTTCCTCGTTCATACAATGAGGGGGTTTGACCCATGAGATCCCATCCAACTTTAAACTTATGATGCTGTGAAAAGCTCCCTCTGTCTCCATGTTGTTAACATTATCTGTGCCGCCATCTTCCCCTCTTTCAACCTCCATGATTATTAGAAGTTCCATGAGGAAAGAGACTATAACCGGATTGGCTCTGTATAGTTTCCTACCTGCCCAAGGCAGCCTAGGATCTTGTGTGCATGGCTTGGAGCCCCATAGTCCATGAAACATGGATGGAGGCCATTGGCCAATCTGTTCTCTTCCCAGCAACCTTTGCAATTCTAGCAGACTGGTTGGAAAGACTCCCCAAGCCAGATTACCATATCTTTCTGAAAGCCGACTATGGCAAAAATTTGACTTGGGAAAGCAGTGGCTCAGTATTTGCGTTAGCAGAAGAGACCTCTAAATCAAGTCTCTCCAGTATCCATATCATAGGATTTGCTGGTCGGTCAAGAATCGAAGTTCTCTAGAAGAGTCTAGAACAATGTCAACCCCAGCGGGCCAGGGTGGTCTGCTCTCCAAGCCTCCTTTCTGTTTGCCCAGCAAACTGCCTCCCTGGAACCTCAGACAGTAACCCCCCCCCCTGCTCTGCACCAGGGCCCATCAGGGATAAGGAGGAAGCCCTTGGAGGAAGGAGCAGCCCATTGGGCTCCTCTCGGTTCCTTAGTCCTGGAAGATGTCTCCCTCCTCTTGGTGACTTGGGTCTGACTGGGGCAGGAGTTGCCCAGGCTGGGCCTGCAGAGACCACAGACTCAGGCCTCCTCTACTCAGCCCAGGAAGCCCAGAATCAGGGAACTTCCCCAGGGCACAGGTAGTGGGAAATGGGGCGACTGCAGGGCCAAGGCCCTTGGTTCGGATTCTCCATTCTGTGTGCCAGCCACCTTGGGCCCCCAGGCCTCTTTGTTGTTTCCCTCAGGGTCTGCCTGGAAGAGAGCACCAGGCCCAGAGGAGGATCCCTGCTGGGGAGGTGGGGTGGGGGTGGGGGGGCAGCAGCAAACAATGGGGGAACCCAGAGCCAGCTCTCCTTCCCTACCAGCCTGAAGGGACACAATGGCACAATGCCTGAGTGTGTGGGGGGAGTGGGAGGAAGGGAGGGAGGGTGGGCTGGGGGTGGAGACAGGAGAGAGAGTCTTTTGTCCCACAAGTTTATACACTGCTCCTGGGGTGGGGGGCATGGGGAGGCTGGTGGGGCGGGTCACTTGGGGGAGGGGGTGGAGAGGCCCTGAAAAGTTTCTGCATTTCAATCAGGTTGGCTTTGAAAGAGTTTGCCTTTTGTTGAACAGGAGAGAAAGGTTAATGCACAAGCTTGGGGGATGGGATGGGATGGGATGGGTTGGGGACTCCAGAGATCCAGGCGCTCCACTGGGCTTAGGGCCACCCCATCTGGCTAGATGGTTCAGAGGGGGGAGCAGAGCAGGAAGATGCCAACTCACCCTGTCTTCTTGGTGCCAGGGAGGGCCTAGCTTCAGCTGGGCAAGTGCTGGTGCCTTCGAGTGGCACCTTAGTGACCTGAGGGGAGGTTGAGGCAATAGGCAGGGAGGACGGGGAGAAAGGAGCTTCCCTTTGAGAAAAGGCCCAATCCATTCCCTGCCCCCTTCCTCCCCAGCGACCTCCCTTGGCAGCTGCAGCATAAAAGCTTTGGGGGACCCGGCTGTCTAACCCTGGGCTAGGTGGGTGTTCATCGGGGAGACATGGCAGCCAGGCCTCTGGGTGCGTGCCTCTTTTCCCTACAATGGAAGATCTCCCAGCACCCCAGCTTTCAGGGTTTTCAGCTTTTCCTCCCTGGCCTCGTAATGGCGGCTCAGTCTGCAACTGAAGGCCTAATGGGTTTGGCCTGCTAGGCCCGCTTCTTCCTTGGTGATGTTTCTGGGGCTGGGACTGGAAGGAGCAGAGGATTCTAGGCTGGAAATCTGGAAGAGGCCCCAGTCTTTTGGTCAGAGGATCCCATCTCCACATTTTGGGAATGAGGCCATGGAGACCACAAGAAATGAAGTGACTCCCCCTGAGGCACACGACCGAAGACTGGCCCAGCATTCTCAGTCTAGGGCCATCTTGGATCTGAGGGGCATTAACAATGGGGGTGATTTTTGTGTCACTTCATGAGGGTGCCAGTAGCAGACTGGTCCTGTGCTAGCTTGGAGCAAAACCACCTCCAAGTGCTCCTGTGAACTGAATTTCCCAGATAGGTTTTTCTTTACACATTCATTGGTGGTTGCTTTAAGTTTGGCAAAGTTGGAATGAGTGCCTTGACTTCCCAGGAAAGGCTCGAGGCAAGGAGAACCCTTGTCTTGCTCAGAAAGACGCTTTGATGGCCAAAATTGGGCCGAAACTTCCTCTAGCATCTGGGGGAGAGGAGAAGACAGACAAGTTGGAGGGGTTAGAGTGAACCCCCTAACCTGATTCATGATGGGTTTAGGGGCTGGGCCCACGCCCAGTGGGGACTTCATTACCCTGAGTTTCTGCCTCTCCTGGTCCCTTCTCAGTCTAGGAGGGAATGGAGAACTGCTGAGGTCACTAAGGACTTGATAAATAAAGGCTGGAGGCCGAAGGTGGAAGGAGGGGGAGACCTGAGATCCTCTCATTCAGTGCCATCACTCCCCTCATCCCCCGCTGCCAGGGGGGGATTTAGGAACAGACTTCTCTAGGCTGTGACTTCTTTTCTCGGATGGTACTAACTTTCAGCATCCCTCTGGTCATTGTTGGCAGATTACCTTTGGTTAAGTCGGTGTTGGTTGCTTCTTATTGTCTTCTGCTCTGAGGAAGCATCCACAGGCCCTTTGCCTTAAAGAAGGCCTTCTAGGCTCTTCCGAGTCCTTTGGCCTTCCTCTCCCAGGTCTGGTGTCAGACCAAGGCACCTTCTAAGGCCTCTGGCCATGGCCCATGACAGGCGAGCAGATAAAGGGTCAAGCTGCTTCTCACACGCTTCCTTCTTGGACCTCTGCTCCCTTTGCCACCCAGCTGCCTTAGGAAAAGAAAGAAGAGGATGATGGCCCATCAGGCCACCTCCTGGTCCCCTCCGGCCTGGACTCAGACAAGTTAGACTCAGACTCTGCTGCCCCCCACCCAAAGTCTCTCCCCGATTCCCTGTCTCCTTCCCCAACAGCCAGGCTCTGGGGGGCAGAGGGCAGGCACTGCAGTGGCCGGGGAGTTCTTCTTGGCTGGCCGGCCGGCCGGCAGGCCTACAGCCCAGGAGGCCTCCTCCCCGGCTCGGCTCTGTGCAAGCCGCCTGGCTGGGTTTGCATTATTTATGTAATGTCTTGTACCGTAAATAATGGTCACTTTATGGTTATTAGGAACGGGTTAGGGTACGTGCGGGCAGCACCAGGCTGCCTTCAAAAGGAACAGTCCTGGCATAAAATGTTGCGATAATTGCTTTACTGCTGAGTGTTGGTCTTTATTTTGTGTCGGATTTGTCCCTTAAGCCAGCGTAACGTTCTCCCTGAGGCAGGAGAATGCAGAGAGCAAATTGGAGGGCTGAGCATGAACAATGAGACATGGCGCACTGCTGGGCTGGGCTTTCTTCCTCTTTCTTCGTTCCTCTCTTGACCTCCCTCCAATCCTCTCCTCTGGCTCCTCTCCCCTCCCTCCCCTCCCCTCTTCTCTCCCAGGGGCCTGGCCCTCTCCGCCCCGCTCTGGTCGGTCGGGAGGCTGGCTCTCCCCCACCCAGCAGCCCAGTCCTCTGCCCTGGCGGGGAGGTGCCCCCAGCCCGGCCCAGCCTGCCCCCTCACTTTGGGGATGGGGTTAGCGGGTCACCGGGTCATCTCCATTCCCCAGGCCTCCTCCAGGCAGCAAAGGAAGCTGCCCTCCGCCTTAGAAAGCAGGCCTGAAGCCTCTGGCCAGCCAGCCCAAACTGCTGGCATGCCCCAGATGGGACGAACCCTGTGCTCTTCTTCGTCCGAGCAACTCTGCTACTGCCAGCGAGGGAGCCTGAGCTCCAGCACTGCTGAATTAGTGCCTGGGCATGGGGACGAGATGAGAGTCGGTGGGATCCAACGGGCCAAGGAGGAGGATGGGAGCGCGTCTTTGCACTGCCCGCTGGCTCACTCCTCCTTTGCTCAGACCCAGGCTCCTGCCACCCATTCTGCCCAGGAGATACCCGCTGGGCATGGTCGGAAAGAAAGGCCCCAGCTCCCCGGCTTCCTCCCAGCGAGGCGGATGCCCAGAGCTCAGAACAGACCTTGCTTCTCCCACCCGAGAAATCAAGGCAAATGAATATGAAACGTGGACTCACCTTAACCGCCATATGATTTAGAATGCGGTCCGTGCCTAGGAGCGGTGCCAACGAGGGTGCTGGGGAAGAGAGGAGGTGGAATCTGATCTGGCATCTGCAGAAGGAAAGAGAACCATGCTTTGAGGGGCAATTCCAATCTGGCCGAGAGGCAGATTGGAGGTACCCGGCAAAGGGCCTTGAATGCCAGGCTAAGATGTTGAAACTTAATTCAGTAGGCAATGAAAGTGGTTTATTGCCATGGGGAACCAGGAAGAATCCCCCAGGGTGACTGGGAGGATGGAGGTGCAACGTGCAGAAAGAATGCCATTAGGAGAGCAAATGAGGGGGAAGATAAGAGTGGCAAGGACGTTTTACATTTATGAACAGGGACTGGACCAGTGACTTCACTGATATAGGGAACTCTCAGAGGAGGAAACTCCCTCTACTTATTCAGGTTGAGCCTTCTTGAGTCAACCAACTAGAGATGTTTAGAGCATGGAGTTAAGTGACTTGTCTAAGCTCCCACAACCAATAGGTACCAGAGTCAAGACTTGAACTCAGGTTTCCCTGCCTCAGAGGCCAAGGTCACGCCAGCCACAGTGGACAGAATAACACCAAAGTATTCTTAGTGACCCACTTCCCTTCCCATGACACCCTTCGGAGGATGTTAGGTTGAGCTTACGGTGTTGGCAGAACATCCAAGGAGAAGCCAGGTAGATTCAGAAGTCATCTGAGTTGAGTTGGTAGATGCCTCAATGGGAGACAACAATGCAGGGAGAGGAAGCTCGAAGCTGAGCCTTTTAGGTCAAAGGAAGAGAAGAAGATATGAATGAGATGGAGAAGGAGTGATTAGAGAGGTAGAAGGAAAATGGGAGCATTTGATAGTATAGAAGCTGAGAAGAGGATCTCCAGGATTCCTAAGAAAGGGGGATTTATGTACAATTGATGTTATATTGCTGGCCTTTCTCAAAGGGTGGGAGGAGGGAGAGAATTTGGAACTCACAAACTTTTTAGATAAAGTTAAATATTAAATAAAGTTAAAAAAAAAACTTTACATGTGATTGAAAAATATTTAACAGAATAAATAAAACCTTTTTTTTTTAATTTTATAGTATTTTATTTGTTCATTTCCATGCATTTTTCATTAAAGACAAAGATCATTTTCTTTTCCTCCCTCCCACCCCCCGTGGCCGACGCGTGATTCCACTGGTATCATATGTGTTCTTGACTTGAACCCATTGCCATGTTGTTAGTATTTGCATCAGAGTGTTCGCTCCGAGTCTTTCCTCTGTCATGTCCCCTCAGCCATTGTAGTCAGGCAGTTGCTTTTCCTTGGTGTTTCTATTCCCTCAGTTTGTCCTCTGCTTTTGGATAGTAAAACCTTTTTTTTTTAAAAGAAGGTGATTAGGAGGGTCCACGGGCTTGGAGATCAGCTATCAGAGCCAATTTGCAAGGCCAGTCAATCAACAACCATTTGTCAAGCTATTGCTGTGTGCCATGCATCATAGGAAATGCTGGAGCCAGCCAGAAAGAAAGGCAGAAGCAGTCCCTGGCCTCCAGGAGCTCACAGTTTAATGGGGAGCCAACAGAAAGACAACCAAGACCTAGACAGAGTAGAGGAAGGTGATCAGAAAGGGGGAGGCATTTGTCCCTGGAGGGGACCAGGAAAAGTAGGATTTGAACTGAGTTTTGGAGGAAGCAAGGCAGAGGCAAGGACAGAGAGCATTCCAGATAGGACAGCCAGTCCAGAAGCTAAAGAGATTGAAAACCTCTTTTTCCAACAAGGACTTGCACACCTCTGGACTACAATGGAGTTGAGAGCCTCCCCTTCTTGGGACAAGACCCTGCTACAAACTTTGGAGTGTTTTCCCCACAACCCCTGGTTCCTCGAAGGGCCTAGGCAGGTGCTTTAGAAATGGCACTGGAATGAAGAGTGACCACTGGTTCCTATAGAGCTGTTTAGGACTTACAAAGCACTTTATAAGTCATCTCATTTGGTCTTCCCAACAACTCAGGGAAGTTATGGTGTTATTAACATCACGCCCATTTTACAGATGGGAAAACAGAGGTGAACAGCAATGCAGTGACTCACCCATTCAGATCAGGACTTCCTGATTCCCAGGCAAGAAGGAGCTCTCTCCCAGCTACCCTGCCTTCCCTCCTCTTCCTCCTCTTGCTTCTCCTCCCCCTCCCTCCTTCTCCTTTCCCGGAGTCCCATTAGAAGGGGCTGTGCAAAGTGGGAAGGGCCAGTGCCCATTTAGGAATTCCTGCCGTCTTGGGCTTCTGGCCCTGAGGCTGATGCCCCCACCCCTCCCCCCACCCCCCACCTCTCCAGAGTCTAGTAACTCGTCACCAGCGGAAATGTGAACAAAGTGGAGACCTTGGGATGAAAGGAGCTGGGTGGGGGGGAGGGGGGGCTGGGGGGAATGGCTTTAATTAGAGCTGCTCAGCCTCTGTAGTCCTGGAGCTGGTTGGGGTAATCCACTTAGAGCCCTGGCCTCCTTTCATCTCAGCTGGCTGGCCTCTCAGGGGCCCTGGCACTACCTTTTGGAGCAACAAGTGGCTGAGTGGGGGTGGGAAGTGGGGGGAGGGGGCGCGGCGGGGGGGGGGGGGGGGGGGGGGAGTCTGGGAAGCAGAGGCCCAGCACGCTTTGGGGAGAAGAGGGAGCCGGGCAGAGCCCAGCACTTGGAATCTGAAGGGCTCTCAGCAAATCCCGGCGGCCCCACTGAATGACCCAGCCAAGGGAGCAGTTGGTGGTCGGCAGGGCAGTGGCTTGGAAGGCAGGCGGGCTGCAGGGGGCTCCTGACACCACGAACCCTCTTTATGAAAGGATCAAGTCTCCCTCTTTGTCCCCTGGGCCTTGGAAGGAAGAACTCCGAATGCTCTTTTGTGTGGCCGCGCCCCCCCCCCCCCAGGTCCTGGCTTATTCCCCAGCCCCGCCTCCTCTCCACTCCCCCAGCCCCAGCGACCCCGGCCAGCTGAATCCCTCCCCCTGGGACTGCTGCAAAAGAGTGCCTGGGATGGGCATTAGCCTGGTGCGCTCTCTCTGTCTCTCTGCCTCTCCCTCTTTTTCTCTCCCTCTCTCCCTCCCTCTCTCTTTCTCTGTCTCTCTCTTTCTCTGTCTGTCTCTGTCTCTGTCTCTTTCTCTCTGTCTCTCTCAATTTCTCTCTCTCTGTCTCTGTCTCAATTTCTCTCTCTCCTTCTCTTCTATCCCCTTCCCTTTTTTCCCTTTATTTTAGGTGTCTGTCTCTCTGATTCTCTCCCTCCCTCGTTTTCTCTCTGTCTCTGTCTCAATTTCTCTCTCTCTGTCTCTGTCTCAATTTCTCTCTCTCTCTCTCTCTCTCTCTCTCTCTCTCTCTCTCTCTCTCTCTCTCTCTCTCTCTCTCTCTCTCTCTCTCTCTCTCTCTCTCTCCTTCTCTCCTATTCCCTTCCCTTTTCCCCCTTTATTTCAGGTGTCTCTCTCTCTCTCTCTCTGATTCTCTCCCTCCCTCTTTTTCTCTCTGTCTTTGTCTCAATTTCTCTCTCTCTGTCTCTGTCTCTCTCTGTCTCTCTCCCCCTTCTCTCCTATTCCCTTCCCTTTTTTCCCTTTATTAGGTGTCTGTCTCTCTTATTCTCTCCCTCCCTCTTTTTCTCTCTGTCTCAATCTCTCTCTCTTTCTCCTTCTCTCCTATTCCCTTCCCTTCTCTTTTTTCCCCTTTATTTTAGTTGTCTGTCTCTCTCTGATTCTCCCTCTGTCTCCCTCTCTCCCATGCTTTTCCCTTCTCTCTTTCTTCTCCATTCTGGGTGTCTGTCTCTTTTTCTCTTTCTTTTCTCTCTTCTGTTCTTTCTCTGGCTGTCTGGCCCTCCCTTTAAGCCTCTTCTGGTGGTAGCCCCTACCTCCATGAATGCTGGGAGTGAGAGAGAGGCGCGATGGGCTTTGGGACAGGCAGCCCTGGGGGAGCCATCTGTGCGGCCGGCCGGGGTGGGACCCACTGGAGCTGAAAAATTAAACAGCGTTTTCAATTAACTTTTCCTCCCTTGTTTGGGGGGTGGGCGGGAAGGGGGTTGGTGGTGCAGGCTGGTTGAGTTTAACCTTTGAAAAGCTGCCAGGGAGAAGAGGAGGAGGGGATGACCTTTCGTTGGTGAGGCCCAGGCAGGGGTGTTCAATCTCTTCCCTCTAGGTGGGCTCTGGCCCCTTGGGAGGGCGCCCCAAGACCCTTCTCTTTACCCATTCAGATGTGTTTTACTCAGTCTCAGGGACCTGGGGGCCAGAGGCAGGATATTACAGAGAAGGAGGTTTGATTTAGCTGAAGTGGAATAAGTTAACTCCAGAAGGGGGGTGGGGGTGTCCCTTGCACAGTTCTCCAAGAGGAGGCTGGGAGATCAGATGACCATTTGTCAGGCCCAGAATCCTGCTGCCCGGGGTCAGCTGGGTCCAGGGAAAGCAGAGCAAAGTCTCCTCAAAGCAACTTTGGAAGACAAACTCAGTTGAGATGGGGTGGGGTGAGGCGCAGAGAATTCAGGCCCCCGAGTCCTGCTGTCAAAGGGGAGGCTGCGGAGGAGAAAAAGGCTCCATGCTATTTTTCTGTGGGGAGAGGCCAACAGGAAGGGCCTGGAGTGGCGGGTGCTGCTGCCTAGGGACGAAGCACCATCTGGTAGCTTCCTACACTAACTAGTTATTCATAGAATTACAACATTTCAGAGCTGAAAAGAACCCCAGACACCATCTGGGTCAACCCATACCTGAACAAGCCTGTCTGATTGAAGCTGGCCAGTGAAGGTGAACCCAGCCCAGCTAGGCAAGCCCTTCCCCTCTCTGTAGCCCCAGTTGTTAAGAAGTGATCTGCCTGTTGTGGGGTTTCCCCCCCAAGTTGCCTCTGAAACTTTAGCCCATCTTTCCTCGTTCTGCCTTGAATCATTTATTGTAACTCTACTTTGAGTGCCTCCCTCGTTCCAATCATCCTCTGTACAGCTGCCCATCATTCTCCTTCACGTGGAAATGACCCTGCGCATGAATTCCAGGGGCTCCCCATTGCCCCAACTACAAACTCCTCTATTTGACCCTTTAAGTCCTTCACTGCTGGGCCCCAACCTCCCTTTGCTGCTCTTCCACATCACTTCCCCTTCACGTTGCCAGGGGACCAGTGAAACTCCTCTTGCTCTTCCTTGCACAAGGCTCTTCATCTCCTGCCTTCACTTGTGGACTGGTCACCCCCAAAGGCTAGCATATACGTCCCCCTCTTAGAATCCTTTGTCTCCTTCCAGATTCAGCTCCAAAAGGACAAAGTCCATGACAATCCGTTAGTCAATCAACAATCAGCCATTAAGCACGCCCTGTGTACCGGTGCCCAGCCCGGAGATTATCCAAGGACCAAAATGAAACAGCCCTTGAATAAAACAGCTGGCGGTTGGTGAAAGGGTACAAGGTATACACATAGAAGCAAACAAGTTACCAGAGAGAAAGGATTAGGAGACAATGCATCCCTCTGGGAGTAGAGAGAAGAGACACAGGCAGAGAAAAGCGGGAGGTCTACTGAGAGAAGATAACCGGTGGTCCAGAGATCAGATCCTGACTCTGAAATTCAAAAGGCTGGAAGACGAGGAAGTCTGGTCAGTGACAGTGCCAAGGGCCACTAGAGCGAGGCTCTGTGTCCCTGGAGCATCAGGAGCTGAGGGAAACACTGAGAAAAGGTTAGGCAGACCAAGGAAAGGGAAGACGCCACCAGGGCGCCGAGGAGAGGACTTTGCGGAGGGAGAAAAGGACTCCCAGGAACCAGGGCTGGAGACTTTCCCCTTTGGCCATATTCACTCTCCAGTGTGAGCCCACTCTCCCCAAGCGGAGGCGCCCTTGATTCTGCAAGAGGAGGATGTTTCTATGACAACCGTCCTTGTTAATACCTTTGCTAAAAGCTTTAAACACACCCGTACACAGAAGAGATATTTATAAATATAAATTTATTCTCTGCTGTCATGTATTAATATATTAAAGATAAATAAATGAGGGGGGGAGGAAGCACTACTAGCAGCTGGAGGGATCAGCGATAGATAGCCAGGGAACACAGCCGAACCACTCACGTCCCAGATGCTGCCATCTATCCATCACCGTATCCACGAATCTGTTTCTTTCTCTGCCCATCTAAAACCAAACGCATTTCTACTGGCGCGACCCAATTAGAGCATCTGTAAAATGGGAATGATCAAAGCAGCACCTATCTTGTAGGGTTGTGAGGATTAAACGACAGGACATCGTTAAGAGCTTTGCAAAGCTCCGCATTGATATCGTTCTCATTCCCGTTGATTGGGCTGGAGTTATTATGGCTGCTGTTGTAAGGACCAGCAAATTGCTTTGTTAGACAACTGAAATTAGGCGAGCCAATTCCAAAAAAGGCCCTCTTGTTTGCTCTCGCTCTCTCTCTCTCTCTCTCTCTCTCTCTCTCTCTCTCTCTCTCTCTCTCTCCCTCTCTCCCTCTCTCGCTCTCTCTCTCTCTCTCCCTCTCTCCCTCTCTCCCTCTCTCTCTCTCTCTCTCTCTCTCTCTCTCTCCCTCTCTCTCTCTCTTTCTCTCTCCCCCTCTCTCCCTCCCTCCCTCCCTCTCTCTCTCTCTCTCTCTCTCCCTCTCTCTCTCTCTTTCTCTCTCCCCCTCTCTCCCTCCCTCCCTCTCTCTCTCTCTCTCTCTCTCTCTCCCTCTCTCTCTCTCTTTCTCTCTCTCTCTCTCTCTCTTACCCCAACTGCCCATCGTCACAATTCATTTCTATCCTTCCACAGCCAGACAACAGACTATCATTTTTTTAACCCTGAGTTTCTGTCTTAAAATCAATACTAAGAATCATTTCCAAAGCTGAAGAGCAGTAAGGACTAGACAATTGGGGTTAAGGCACTTGCCCAGGGTCACACAGCTAGGAAGTATCTGGGGCCAGATTTCAACTCAGGTCCTCCTAGCTCTAGACGTGACTTCCTATTCACTGAGCCATCCAGCTGCCCCAACCCACTATAGTCTTATGCACATGTCTCTTAATAACTCAAAACTCATGAAGATGGGGCTCATTTTTGTGCTTTTCCCCATAAAGGATTCTATTCTCTCTTTGGCTCTCACTTCTACCTGGCATTCTCTAGGAAAGTATCTAAAGCCAACCTTTGGGATAGCTTGTGCCTTAGTTTCTCCAAATGTGAGTAAGTACATAGAGTGTGGATACTAGGTATAGGACAGTATATTTTATTTTATCATTGAGGATAAAATGAGATAATATTTATAAAGTACTCAGAATAGTATCTGGCATACAGTAGGGGCTTAATAAGTGCTCATTCCCTCTCTTCTTATGCCTCTCCATAGAAAGTGCCCTAGACACCAAGAACTCCTGGGAGCGGAACCAAGGATTAAAACTAAAGAAAACCTCACCGCTCCATTAGCCTATTAGACACTGTTCCACAACTCCCACCCCTAAAGATAAAGAGCTTTTCAGAAACTGTTAGACCAACCCCTCACATTCGCCTGATATCATCACTGTCCCAACCTGGAGGGTTGCTGGCATTGTGGTTTTCTTGGCTCTCTAGTCCTTCAGTGCAGGGCAAACGTCTTTTTGAGGAGTCTGTTCCCTCCAGGAGGAAAGTGCTCAAATGATTAATCTCAGGAACTCACAATCTCCAGAACTTAAAAAAATCTCAGTGTTTATTATTATTTTTTATTTGACACCCCCTTCATTTTCCAAGATAGCCTTATTCTGAGAATTATTCCTTTAAAAAGAGACTGGGGCGGGGTGGTGGGAATAAAAGAACAACTCAGTAAAACTAATCCACATTTCAGCCAAGTCTGATAGTATGTGCAGTGTTCCACATCCATAGACTCTTCCCTCGCAAAAAAAGAGGGGAAAGGGGTCATTCTCATGACTGTTCTTAAGAGTCAAACTTAATTATCAAAATTATATAACATTAAGTTTTAATTTGTTGTTCTTTCTAAATTCATTGTTGTAATCTTTGTATATATTGTTTTCTTGGTTCTGCTCACTTCATTCCACCTCAGTTCATAGAAGTCTTTTCACAATTCTCTGAATTCTTCATATTCATCATTTTCTTATGGCACAATAAATAATCCTTTATAGTCATATGTCATTATTTGTTCAATCTTTCACTATGACAAGCATCTGTTATATTTCTAATTTTTGCTAGCACTGTATTAATATTTTGGTGTATATTGGACTTTTCTGACCCAGATCAACTTGGAGTATATGTTTAGGTCAGAGGTTATGATCATTTTAGTTACATTCTTAGCATGTTTCAACTTGCTTTCCAGAATGGCTAGACAAATTCACAGCTCTACCAACAATGCATTGGCACACTTGTCTTTCCATAACTAAGTATTCCCATCTTTTAGCATCTTTGCCAATTCGATGGGCATGGTAAAACCTTAAAGTAGACAGAGCACTGGGCTTGGAGGCAAGAATACCTAAGTTTGAATCCCACCCACCTCATACACTTACTAATTTTGTGACCCTGGGCAAGTCTCTTAACTTCCATTTGCCTCAGTTTATTCAACTGTAAAATAGGGAAAATAATATGATCTGCCTTCCAAGTTTGCTGTGAGGTTGTGAAGCTCAAGTGAGATAATATTTGTAAAGCTAATATTTGTAAAAAAAATTATAATAGGGAATTGGAGAAATATTTGTATGGCTCTTCATAGTTTTCAATTATTCTTTTGAGAACTTTTTTTCATATCTTTTGACAACTTATGCATTGACTATTTGCTTTCGGTGTTAAAGATTTTTATTAGTTCCCTCTAAATTTTAGATATCAGATCCTTATAAAGAGATCTTCCCTCTCTACTAGCCACTTCCCTTATTATCCTAGTTGCATTGATTTTGTTTGTGCCAAAGTCTTTCAATTCTGTGTACTATAGATATTAAAATTAATATCCAATACTCCAAGTATTATATTTATAAGATTTATTAATAATAGCTAAAATAAAAAGGCTAGAATAAAAAGGGAGCTAACTCCAGCTGAGGTCAGGAGAGAAGAGAGTGAGAGGGAGGAGTTTAGCAAAACTTATATACAAATGTGACCTCACATTGTGGTGGAGAGAGGAGAGGAATTCTGAGGAACTGTAACAGTTAAATTAGTTTCTCTACTAAAAGTATTATATTTTATGAGGTTTATTAAGATTATTAGAAATCAAGGAAATAAGAAAATATAAAATAAGAAAAGCACGTGCCTTTTACAGCCACTTACTCTACATCTTGCATGCCAGGTAGAGAGACATGTGTGCTTAGAAGCAGAAGAAGAGAGTCTTGGGAGGCAGAGAGCCCTTTAAATAAAAATTGTGTTCTCGCACTCAGGTGAGATTATAGGGAATTCTGGGAAGTACCAAGGACTTCTGGGGTTCAAATCTCCATTTTTACAAATTACCAAAAGGAATTCTGGGGAACATAATTCAAAGGTAGAAAATTTCCACTTCTACAGTACTCAAAACTTTTCATCTTTTATGAATACCTCAGTTCCTCCTTTGGTTAGGTGTTATCCCTCTTGACCATAACTATTGAAAAATTCTTGATCTAGTTCTCTTCTACCTTTTTTTTAAATTTAATGTTTTGAAATCTAGTCTCTGAACTGGTCTGTTCTCAGAAAAGGTTCAGGAACTCCCTTCTGAGTTCACTTGGGCAAGCACAAGTAGCTTACCCAGTTCTCCCATTTACAATTGACTACTCCTAAGGAAGTGGAAGGGGACAATCCACACCTCCCCGCCCCCAACTCTTTGTTGCTTCGGTCTTGTGAAAAGGATGTCCAGAAGAATGAAAGAGGGAGCAGGTGACCTGTTCAGGGCGTAGAGAGTGGCTCGAGTTTGTTCATTCCCTAAAGTTTCACTCAGACTGGGAGACAAGCAGAAGGGCCGGGCGGGTCCTCTTAGCAAGGATGCTTGCACAATCCACTTTCCTGGGAGGGACCCTTAGATCAGGGGCTGCTCATGGCACAGCATTCTTTGCCACGAGGCATAGTGAGTGGCACACTGGTTGATGAAGTTAGCCAAGCTACAGAAGAGTCAGAAGACCCGCAGAGGTGCCCAGTTTCCCTTCAATAAGTCCAGTGCTTTTGGTGAGATCTTTCTCAGTCTGATGTGTTTTGAGATAACAGCCAGATTTTCAGAGCACATCAAGCTCATCAAAACACCTCCATACACTGTAGGCCATCTTTGGAAAAATTACTGCTGTGGACAAAGAACCATGCTTGTATTTTCATTAATAATAACAATAATTGCATTTCTCTGCCACTTAAAGGTTCATAAGGCACTTGACAAATATTATCTCATTTGGGAGGTAGGTGCTATTATTATCCCCATTTTACAAATAAGGAAATTGAGGTAAACAGAATGTGGAGTGACTTGCTCAGGGTCCTACAACTAGTGTCTGAGGCTAGTTTCGAAATCTAGCCTTCCTGACTCCAAGTCCAGTACTCTTATCTACTGCCCCACCCCCAACTGTTCCCCCAATTGCCCCCATTACAAAACTCTACCTTTAACCTTACATGAGCACATGGACACACCCAGATACTATGGGAAGGGACCTTGTAGACCAGCACTAGATTGGAAGTCAGAAGACTTGGGTTCCAATACATACTCTTCTTTCTGCTATCTGTATAACTTTGAATAGTCCAAGAACACACGTTTATTAAATACCTACTGTGTACCGGGCAGTAGAGACAAAGACAAAAACTGCCCTGCACTCTCGAAGCTCACAGTCTATCAGGGGAGACCACACACACACACACACACACACACACACACACACACACACATGCACGCATGCACACACACACATACACACACACACACACTGTCTCCCTTAAGTGCAGGGACAGTTTTTGTCTTTATTAGTGCATATGTGTGTACACTTATGTATATTCATGTATTAAAGCAGCTAGATGTTTCATGGATTGAATGCTAAGCCTGGAGTCAGGAAGATGAATCTTCTTGAGTTCGAATCCAGCCTTGGACACTTATTAGCTTTTAACCCTGGGCAAGTCACTTAACCCTTTTTACTTCAGTTTCTTCATTTGTAAAATGAGCTATGGAAGGAAATGGCAAATCATTCCAGTATCTTTGCCAAGAAAACCCCAAATGGGTCATGAAGAGTCAGGCATGGCTGAAATAACCAAATGACAAAAATGTTATATGTATGTGTGTATATATATATATATATATATGCATGCATGCGCGCGCACACACACACATATATATATTCAGAATAAATAAATAAATAAATAAATAAATACAAGGTAGATGAGGAATTGTAGAATGGGTGGTAGAATGACTAGGGTGGAGAAAGATCAGGAAAGACTTCATAGAGAAGGTGGTGCTGAAGCTGAGATTTGAAGGAAGTAAAGAATTCAATAAGGCAGAGGTAAGGAGGGAGTGCATTCCAGGCATTCTAGGGACAGACTGTGTAAAGACACAGAGATTGAAGATGGATGGAGTGTCATGTGTAAAGAATAGGTAGAAGTTATATTTGACTGCTCCATAGAAGGAAGGAAGGAAGGAAGGAAGGAAGGAAGGAAGGAAGGAAGGAAGGAAGGAAGCAAGGAAGGAGGAAAGGAAGGAAGGAAGGAAGCAAGGGAGGAAGGAAGCAAGGAAGGAAGGAAGGAAGAAAGCAAGGAAGGAAGCAAGGAAGGAAGGAAGGAAGGAAGCAAGGAAGGAAGCAAGGAAGGAGGGAAGGAAGGAAGGAAGGAAGGAAGGAAGGAAGGAAGGAAGGAAGGAAGCAAGGAAGGAAGGAAGCAAGGAAGGAAGGAAGGAAGAAAGCAAGGAAGGAAGGAAGGAAGGAAGGAAGCAAGGAAGGAAGCAAGGAAGCAAGGAAGGAAGGAAGGAAGCAAGGAAGGAAGGAAGCAAGGAAGGAAGGAAGCAAGGAAGGAAGGAAGGAAGCAAGGAAGGAAGGAAGGAAGCAAGGAAGGAAGGAAGAAGGAAGGAAGGAAGGAAATATTTATTGTTCATTGTCTTCCTCTTGCCCATTTCCACCCTTATACTAGAAGAACCACACTCAATGATTCTCCCTCAAACTCCCCAATCTCTCATTTCTTCAGCTTCCTTAAGCATCCCATGGCTTCTTCCTTCATTCACTCCATTTCAGCCACATATGGGGATGATCACACATAGGATCTTCCCATTATCCATGAGGGTTTGCTTCCTTAATTAGTAACTCTATGACCACAACCTCCTCTCATTCCATCTCTCCCTATCCTTCATCCTTCCTACCTCTATTATTTGCCCTCATTGAGACTTCCAGTCCCTCCACCCCTCAGTACTTTCTCAGGTCATTAATCCTGCTCTGACTTCACTTTCCTCCCTTTGCAGTCTAAACTCTATAGCTTGCCATTTCAAGTCTGTATTGTCCTCTGCTCTGGAATCCCTTGCTCCTTGTTCTAACCCCACTCATCTCCTGTCAAATGACCTGCTCTCCCTCTCCTCCCATTCTCTTCATCTCAAAAGCCCTTGGCATAATCCCACACTCATTCTTGCTTCCTTTCCCTCATTCTCTGAAAGTGGCCCCTCTGCTCACCAAGTCCAGCCCCTCGACATCTGTTCTTGGTCCCATTCTCTCCTGTTTTCTCCAGCAGATTGTGACCTCAGTTATCACCTGGCTTTCCAACCTTCAGCCTCTCTCTCTACTGATTCCTCCTTTCTGTTTCCAACCATACTCATGCAGTCTCATCCTTTGAAGACCTTCACTGGACTCCACTGGATCCCCTCAAGCTACACATTCTATATCTCTCCTTTCTTTTTCAAATTGGGGGGAAAAAAGCATCTACACTTTCTTCATCCCCCTTTCACTTATTCCTGTCCTTTCTGTAATCTGGCTTCTGACCTCATCATTCAACTGAAGCAGTCCTCTTCAAGGTCACCAAAGAAGTCTAAATTGCCAGATCTGCTGGTCTTGTCTCAGCTCTCATGGTTCCTGACCTCCATGCAGCCTTTGACGCTGTTGACCACCATGTCTTCCTGGATACTCTTTTTCCACTGAGTTTCATGACACTGCTTTCTCCTGGTGCTTCTCTTACCTGTCTGAGCAGTCATTCTCAGCCTCCCTGGCTTTGCCATCATCCATATGACACCTCCCCACCCCAAGGGAGGGTGTCCCTCAAAGACTCCCTTCTCTTCTTTCTCAGAAATCTCCCATAGCTTAGTTCATTTTGCAGACAACTCACAGCTCTATATAGCTAATCCTAGTCTCTCCCCCAGATTTCAGTGCCACATCACCAATTGCTATGGGATATTTCCTAAAGGATGTCCCAGGCATTTGACATCTCAATTCAGTATGTCAAAAAGCCATCCCTCTTCAGGACTTCCCTCCTTCTCCAGAAGGAACCATTATGGACTCCTCGCTCTCCCTTACTCTTACCCCACGTATCCAATTAGTTGCCACATCTTGACATTTCTGCCTTCACAGTATTTCTCACTTCTGACTTCTTTCTACACACACACAGCTGCCACCTCCTATTAGGGCTTCTTCCCCTCTTGTCTAGATTAAGAGCAGAGCTAGCAGGGACCTTAGAGGCCATCGAGTCTGAGCCTCTCATTTTTCAGATGAAGAAGCTGGCCTACAGAGAGGTTTAGTGACTGGTATCTAAAGCAAAATTTGGACGGGGTCTTTCTGACACTAGATCTGGCAATCTCGCCTCTGTGTCAGGGCCTCCCTGCCTCGAGTCTCTTCCCTACTCCAGTCTATCCTACACACGATTGCTAAAGTAATTTTCCTTAAGCATCAATCGGGCTATGACTCCCCTCCTCAACCAACTCTGGGGTCTATTGCTTCTAGCATCAAATAGAAAAAAAAACTGGTCTGGTTAGCTTTTCACAACCTGTCCCACTTACTTTTCCAAGCTCATTGGACATTGCTTCTCCTTCCACATTCTGTGATCAGACTACACTGGCCTCTCTGTTCTTCATACATGCCACTCCATCTCCCATCTCCATGCCTTTGCCCAATGGCTATCTCCATGCCTAGAACGCATTCCCCCCCTTTCTTCTTCTTCTTCCTCCTCCTCCTTAGGATCTTTTTTCCCTTTAAGATGCAGCTCAGGCACCATTTTCTGTACAAAACCTTTCCTGATCTCAGCTGCTTGTGCCTTCCTTCCCAAACTACCTTGGATTTATCTTCTTTGTATGTTTACATCTTGGCAAACATGGAGACCCATCCACGTACACATGTATATTTCTAGTATCTATCTATGTATATCTACCCATATGTAATTATCCACTTTAGACTTGGGATTTATACATATCTCTGTGGATATCAATGAGTGTGTCTATGACTGTTTTCTCTCCCATGAAAGTATCAGCTTCTTTCTCTAGGCCTGGGATAGTTCATTCTTTGACCTTTTATCCGCAGGATCTGGCCAGCAGGAGGGGTAAGCCTAATGAATGCTGGTTGACTCATTCATTCATTCATTCATTCATCTTGGTGCCTCAGTTTCCCCCTTTTTTCATTGAGAATTATAGACCAAGCCCCTTGTTTTACAAAAGAAGAAACAGAACTAGTGTGGAACTTGCCCAGGGTCATAAAATGAATAGTAGCAAAAGGGTCCCACCCCAGCCCTTCTAACTCCAGGGTGAAGGCCCCATCCATTACACTACCCTTCCTCCCCACTGTCCCATTCCTCTGATACCTTGCGGTGACACCCTACCACAGCCATGGGCTCCACGGTCATAGACATCCTCATTTCTCTAGAGGCACATGGCATAGGTTCAAAGGAGACAGTCTTGTTTAGATCTTTCAGAAGAAGAAGCTGAAGCCTAAAGACAAGCAAACGTTAAGTGCCTTGCCCATAGTGGCTCAGTTAGAAAGTAAAAGAGCCATGATGGGCACCCGAGGCTTCCTCCAATTTTAGGGTCCCTTCCTGTGTACTCCTGGGTTCCCCAGACATTGGCCAGTCCCTCAGAGGGAGTAAGACATGGCCATCTGAATGAAGGAGATCACAGTATTTGCCATTCAACATTCCTTTCTGTCCATTGGGCTCCATGCTCTAGAAAGCCGCCATGTTGCGTATCTTGCTCTCTCTTCCATCCATCCATCCATCCATCCATCCATCCATCCATCCATCCCCCTGCCTCTTCCTCCTCATTTGGTCTGAATTGAATGAATAGACTATTAGAGATAATGGTCCTTAGGTTGGGCTTGCCCAAGACTTGCTCCCTTCTGCTGTCGTAGGGAATCTAAACTATATTTCCTCTGGCCTCAGATACTCCGTGGGCGAATCACTGAACCCGGTTTGCCTAGCTCTTGCCCTTCTATTTTAGAGTTGTTATGAAGACAGAAAGTAAGGATTTACAAAAACATAATAAAAGGCATTGCTCCCTAAGCCTGTCCGGCCTGGTGGAGCGCCCTAGAGGCAAGGGAGGCTCATCTTATGGTCCAGCCATAGCAGTATTCTCTGCGCCTCACTCAGTGGACTCAGATCCTGAGCAGTTGGTACTCTCCACCTTCCTGCCAATACACAATTGCCCTTCTGTATACACCTCTGACTCCACTCTAAGGCCGGTGGTGTGTCTACTCAGCCCTTCAGAGCATACTCGGGCTCCCAGCCCTTTCAGAAAAGACCAAAAATCTCAGGCTGACCTCTAGAGAGGGCTTCTTCCACCTGGAGAAATTCTTCGACCTTAGACATGCTGGTGCAGTGGATAGAAAGCCAGTCCTGGAATTGGGAGAACTAGAGTTCAAAACCAGCTTCAGGCACTGACTAGCTGTGTGACCCTGGGCAAGTCACTTAACCCTGTTTGCCTCAGTTTCCTCATCTGTAAAGTGAGCTGGAGAAGAAAATAGCAAACCTCTGTAGGAATTTTGCAAAGAAATCCTCAAATCGAGTCATGAAGAGTTGGATATGTCTAATTGACTAAGTAACAACAGACATGTTAAATTCTAGCCACCCCCCAAAGTTGCACCAAAAGACTGAGGAGGAGGTTGACATGGTCAGTCAGGTCAATAAGCATTTACTATTGCTTACTATTTATCAGACCTTGTCCAAAACCTTTACCTTTGGTCTTAGAATTAAAAAAAACAAAAACAAAAAACAAAAATCTATTATCTCCCATCTTATAATCAGTACTAAGTATCAGTTCCAAGGCAGAGGAGTGGTAAGGACCATGCAATTGGAGTTAAGTGACTTGCCCAGGGTCACATACCTAGGAAATGTCTGAGGTCCAATTTGAACCCAGGTCCTCCTGATTCCAGGCCTGGCATTCCACCTGTGCTACCTAGATGCTCCAAGGTCTTTATTTTAATGAGAGAAAACAGACATAAAAGGGAAATGAAAAGCCTGGACAGAGGGGAGGCATGAGAAAAGATATTGGGTGGAGGATGATGGGAAAATCTAGTAAATCAGGAACAGAAGTGAAGATGCAAACATGACTGATCTGGGCACTTCTTCAAAATGGAGTTAAAACAGGAGGAACTGACCGATGGGGATGGGAGAGGCAACAAAGGGGTGAGAAAGTTGCTGACCCTTAGTGGTATGATCTAGCAGGGATAGCAAACCTTTTAGAGATTGAGTACCCAAATTGCACCCTCATGCCACATGTGAACCACCTTCTTACCCTAGACAGGGGAGGGAGGAAGCGCTCCCATTGGGCTGCTGAGCAGAGGGGCAAGTGATGTGAAAAATGCCTTCAGGCATGGATGGAGACACTTGTGCCATAGGTTCACCAACACGGATCTAGAGCGTAGAGCTAGGAAAGAAGAGAAGGAATGAGTACAACCTGTGCCTTATAGGGCAGCTATGTTGAAGATGAATTGGAGGGAAAAGAATTAAGGTAGAGACAGCAAATAGTACAATAATTAAGATGAGCAGTGATGATGTTGGATCTAATTTGGTAGCTATCCACATCAGTGGAGGGGAGAGGCCATGGAGAAAGAAATGGCAAGACCTGGCCACTGATTGGCTCTGTGGGGTGAGGGACAGTGAGGAAAAGCCCAGATTGCCCGAGTGTCAGGGGAATATTCAATGAAGCACCCAGAGGGGCCCATTCCTCTCCTAGCATCATCAGTTCCTGAGGCTGACCTCTGGAGAGCATTTCTGAGAGTAAGGAAAGGCTTTGACAGAAACAGGAATGTGTAGATGAGGGATGGGAGTGGGAAGAAAAAGAATGAGATCTGTTTCATACATGTTGACTTTGAGATGCCTATGGGACGTTTGAATAAAGATGTCCAAATGTTTGTGGTGTGGGACTGGAGCTCAGGAGACAGACAAGGGCTGGAGACCAATCGCAGAGTAATCTGCATCAAGATGATCATTCGACTCATGGGGGAAGAGGAGGACACCAATGAGAAAATGGAGAAAGAAGAGGGAGGAAGTGTCCAGATGGAGACTTGGTGGGGACAGTTTGGAGAGGAGGGACCTAGGTGACGAGGTGTCATGAAAACTTAGAAGAGAGTAACCAGGCGGAGAAGGTGGGTCAATGGTGTAAGGACGAAGATGGAGAAAGGGCCAAGAGAATCGGCAATGGATCTGGCAAGAGAGTCTACATCCTGCAGAGGAGGGGCGGAGGAAATTGTTCACCTGGAATTCCCTCCAGAGATAAAATCTGATAAAAAGGAAATGGAGGGAGAAGAGCCTCTAGGGAAGAAAGGAAAGATTCCAGAGAGATGACCCTCTAATAAATGAGGAGGGGCATGAGACACAGCTTGCCTCATAGATGGCTGAGGTACCAAGCTCATTTTTTAAGTCAGTCTTTAAGAAGAAAAATGACAAAAAAGGAATTTGGATAATTAGAAAATAAATGCAGACTTGGCAAAATTGCTCCTGATAGAAAGCAGGTAGGAGAATACTCGGAAAATGTAAACGCTCACAAATCAGCCAGTGGAGATGACATCCATCACGGAGAACCACTAGGCCTGGTGTGCCGAGCACAGAAGCACTTATAATCAGGTCTGAAAAATTGCAGACAGGGATGGTGCCATCACAGGCTTGGGAGGGAGCCTCCAATGCGACGCTCCGCTTCCTATGCCGAAGGTCTCGGGACTATTGATTTAAAGCCCGAAAGGTCCTGAGAGACCATCCAGTCCAACCCCCTCCCCTCTTTTTACAGATGAGGAAACTGAGTCAGAGAGAGCCGAAGTACCTTGCCTAAAGTCACACAGCTGGTAAGAGTATGAGCTGGAATTTGAACTCTGATCTTTCTGCCCCCAGGCGCAGTGCTCGGCCCATTGTGGTCCCACCTAGATGCCCTGAGAACAGCTGGGAGGGGGAATAAGAGCAAGATTTAAGGGACAATTTCCGTGTTTTTCTGATCAAGAATAGCCCTGGGCTCTATGTCCATATGTGTGTGTGTGTGAACCAAACTGTACAACGCGGGTGAGGAGTAGATGGTGTTATTGGTGACAAGGATGAAGGTTCCCGTCCACACGCCCAGCCCGGTGTGGGCAGAATGGATGCCGCCATTATCCAGGCCCTCCCCCAGGCAAGGAACTTTCCCTCAAGGGAAGGGAGGACGAGAGAGAGAGAGAGAGAGAGAGAGAGAGAGAGACAGAGAGAGAGAGAGAGAGAGAGAGAGAGAGAGAGAGAGAGAGAGAGAGAGAGAGAGAGAGAGAGAGAGAGAGAGACAGAGAGAGAGAGAGAGAGAAGGGGGAAAGAGAGGGAAAGAAGGGGGAGACAGAGAGAGAGAGAGAGGGAGAGATTGAGAGAGACAGAGACAGAGAGAGAGACAGAGAGACAGAGAGAGAGACAGAGAGAGAGAGAGAGAGGGAGAGATTGAGAGAGAGAGAGACAGAGAGAGAGAGAGAGACAGAGAGAGAGAGAGACAGAGAGATTGAGAGAGACAGAGAGAAGGGGGAAAGAGAGGGAAAGAAGGGAGAGACAGAGACAGAGAGAGAGAGGGAGAGATTGAGAGAGACAGAGACAGAGAGAGAGACAGAGAGACAGAGAGAGAGACAGAGAGAGAGAGAGAGAGAGACAGAGAGAGAGAGAGAGACAGAGAGACAGAGAGAGACAGAGAGACAGAGAGAGACAGAGACAGAGAGAGGAGAGGCGGCCGTGTGGCAGCCCTTTGGGCCCCCTCCGCCATGTCACTGCGTTTGAAGGCCGCTACAAGGGAATCGCGGCTCCCACCTGTCAAGCCTGAGAAATTATGTAAGTGGACCTGAATAGGCCCCAGATCTGAGAGGCTGCGAGAAATAGAGATGCTCCAGGAAAAGCTCAGAGGAGTTAATTTAGGACGAGCCCCGCCGGCGTCCTGACTCCTCCACTGGTGGCCGGACCTCAGACGTGGCAGGGAGGCGCAATCTGGGCCGGCACCGCCCGGCAAAGTTTCTGAGGACTTTGGCTGGCAAATGGCGGGGAAGGGGGGCCGGGGAGGGGCTTCTCATGGCAATGATTAGGGTCCCACATCATCACAGGACCCCGAGCACTTTTACAAGGTTCAAGCAACAGCTTGAGTCTGTATGGGGTGTGTATTCGCTTCCTTTCCAGATTGCAGCTAATGAGGAAAGATTAAAGGAGCTAAATCTGTTTAGCTTGGCCAAGTGAGGACGGAGGCGGTGGGGAGGGCAGGGGAGGCCCCGCCATGGGGTGTGATAACTGTCTGCAGATTTCAGAAAGGTAGAAGTCCTGGGCAGCCGGGAGGGCGTTTGTCTCGGGCTGTGCAGAGGGGCAGAGCCCTGGGCAGGGGAGGAAATGAAGGGACGGCCTCCTGGCAGGGAGAGATGAGGGCTGGAGAGCGGGCAGGCTCCCCAAGGGAGAGACCACCGAGCCCCTGTCTGGCCCAGGCTCAGGCCAGAGAGAAAGAGCAGGTGGCCTCCACTCGTCTGTCCGTCCCTGCCTGCCCTGGCCCGGCCTGGCCTGCCCTTAAGCTCAGACACAAACTCGAGTTTCCCTGAAAGGACGTTTCCCCCACCCCAGTCTACGCCCTCGAGCTTAGGATATCTTGGGGTGTTCAGAGACAGGACCTTGGCAGGGGAGAAGATGGCCTGTAGAAGGAACAAAACAAGCACCTACTATGCGCCGGGCGCTGTGTTAAGCCCTTTACAAACATTCTCATTTGATCTTTACCCTACCTCTGAGAGAGATGCTGCGGGCACTATTCTTGTCCCCGTCTTACCATTGAGACCGAAGAGAGGAAATGACTTGTCCAGGGATACACAAAATGAGACTAGATTTGAATTCAGGTCTTCCTAACTCCAGGCCCGACACTCTGTCTCTGTCCCTGTCCACCCACTGTACCACCTGGCCTCTGGTAATGGCTACTGGGCTTCACACTGGTGACTTCAAAGTGCTGGGGTTTGACCTTGACACCATGGGTGGGTTTTCCCATCAGTAAAGTAGATGTACTGGGTTAGGGTCCTGGGATGGCTGCACCCCAAGCCGGGAGCTTGCTGGCCCCCAAAACCCACTCACCCCAGAGCTCCCTCCTCTCCTCCTTCTCACTAGCAGCTACACACCAGCCATTTAGTCTGCCTAACCCCTCTGCCCACTTTTCCTTTCTCTTCCTATGTTCCCAGCCCTCTCTCTCTGTCTGTCTGTCTGTCTGACTCTCTCCGTGTCTGTCTCTGGGTCTCTGTGTGTCTGTCTGGGTCTCTATTTATTGCTATCTCTCTCTCTCTCTCTTTCTCTCCCTCTGGCACTTTCTCTCTCTGTCTCAGTATCTCACTCTCTTTGTCTATTTCTCCTCAGTCTCTCATTCTATCTTCCTCTCTTCTGTTACCTTTTTCCCTCTGTCTCAGATTCTTACTCTCTCTCTCCTTCCCTTCCTCTCTCTCTTTCTCCCCTCATCTCTGTCTCTCTCTCCTTCTCTCTCTCCATCCCTCTCTCTCTGTCTCTCTCTCCATCCCCCTCCTCTCTCTTTCTCCTTCTGTCTCTCTCTCCATCCCTCTCTCTCTCCTGTCTCTCTCTCCATCCCCCTCTCTCTGTCTCTCTCTCCTTCTGTCTCTCTCTCCATCCCTCTCTCTCTATCTCTCTCTCCTGTCTCTCTCCATCCTCCTCTCTCTGTCTCTCTCCATCCCTCTTTCTGTCTCTCTCTCCTGTCTCTCTCTCCATCCCCCTCTCTCTGTCTCTCTCTCCTTCTGTCTCTCTCTCCATCCTCCTCTCTCTGTCTCTCTTTCCTTCTGTCTCTCTCTCCATCCCTCTCTCTCTGTCTCTCTCTCCTGTCTCTCTCCATCCCCCTCTCTCTCCTTCTGTCTCTCTCTCCATCCCTCTCTCTCTATCTCTCTCTCCTGTCTCTCTCCATCCTCCTCTCTCTGTCTCTCTCCATCCCTCTTTCTGTCTCTCTCTCCTTCTGTCTCTCTCTCCATCCCCCTCTCTCTGTCTCTCTCTCCTTCTGTCTCTCTCTCCATCCTCCTCTCTCTGTCTCTCTTTCCTTCTGTCTCTCTCTCCATCCCTCTCTCTCTGTCTCTCTCTCCTGTCTCTCTCCATCCCCCTCTCTCTGTCTCTCTTTCCTTCTGTCTCTCTCTCCATCCCCCTCTCTCTGTCTCTCTCTCCATCCCTCTTTCTGTCTCTCTCTCCTTCTGTCTCTCTCTCCATCCCTCTCTGTCTCTCCTGTCTCTCTCCATCCCCCTCTCTCTGTCTCTCTCTCCATCCCTCTCTGTCTCTCTCTCCTTCTGTCTCTCTCTCCATCCCTCTCTGTCTCTCCTGTCTCTCTCCATCCTCCTCTCTCTGTCTCTCTCCCTCCCTCTTTCTGTTTCTCTCTCCTTCTGTCTCTCTCCATCCCTCTCTCTCTGTCTCTCTCCCCTCATCTGTCTCTTTCTCTCTGTGTTTCTGTCTCTCTCTCCCCAACTCCATCTCTGTCTCTTTCCTTCTGGCTCTGTCTCTCTGTCTGTCTCCCCAGCTCCATCTCTGTCTCTTTCTCTGTGTGGGTGTCTCAGTCTCTCACTCTTATCTTTCTCTCTCTCTTTCTCTTTTCATAGTTGACAGGGGCCGAATAAAGACCCTTTTTAAAAAAAAAAAAGCCATTTTGTTTCTCCTGGGCGGGCATGCTGAAGGCGAGTGCGTGAAGATTATAGCCTGTGAGCCGAGGGCCTTCCTAATGGGGGGAGAAGCAGGACATGATGGCAACCTAATGGCAGTAATTGGCCTTGCCTTTGACAGGGCCCATATCACAGCTCAGGAAAAAAGAGATGTTTAAAGTAAAAATTTACACAAAATTATACGGTTTCGGGGGTGAAAACGACTGTTTGGGTTTCATCTTTTTTTCTTCCTCTTTTTTCCCCCCAGTGGTTGTTCCCTTGGCCTTTTTCTACTGGTATGGGTGGGGTGTATACAAAAGGGGGTGGGGGTGGAGTACATACACACATACACACACACACACACACACACACACACACACACACACACACTGCCTTGCCTTTCAGGCAAGCTACACTTTACTCCCCTGCTCAACACACTTCAGTGGCTCCCCAGTGCCTGTGGTCAAATATAATTTCTCCATTTGGTATTTAAAGCGACTGACAACCTGGTTTCCTTCTGCTTTTTCTGGGTATCCTCCTGGCCCAGGGAGGAGAAGGGCATTTCTTCCCCTCACAAACACTATGGCTCAGAGAATTAAACCTTTCTATTGTTCCTTGGACATAGGCTATCTTCTATTCAGGCCTGGAATCTCACCCTCCTCATCTCTACAGCTTCAAAATCCTTCAAAAGTCAGAGGAAGCACCACTTCTCCCATGATCTCCACTATAGCTAGTGCTGATTTATTTTGTGTGTGCGCATACAAATACAGCCAGGCAAAATTGTGATTGATTGAGCGTTGGTCTTGAAGACAGGAAGTCTTGAGTTCAAATTCTGCCTCAAATACTTACAAAGACTTTGCTCAGCCTGAGTTTCCTATTTTGTAAAATGGGGATATATGAGCCCCTTCCTCTCGGAGTTGGGAGAATTGGATGAGAGAATATTTGTAAAATGTTTTGCAAACCTCAAGCACTGTGTAAATGTCAGCAATAATTATTGTTATTAGTATTATTATGTGTTGTCTGCCCAAGTGAATATGGGCAGAGATTGCATTGGGAGCAAATAGTAGCTTAGAGGAAAGTCTTGTTACTCAGTCGTTTTCAGCCCTGACCAACTCTCCATGACCCCATTAGGGACGCTCTTGGCAAAGATACTGAAGTGGTTTCCC
The DNA here is from genome assembly GCF_027887165.1 of Monodelphis domestica. Classification (NCBI taxonomy): domain Eukaryota; kingdom Metazoa; phylum Chordata; class Mammalia; order Didelphimorphia; family Didelphidae; genus Monodelphis; species Monodelphis domestica. The sequence goes on along the minus strand of NC_077228.1, from coordinate 33,288,808 downwards.
ATTTCCTTCTCCAGATCGTTTTACATATGAGGAAACTGAGGCAAGCAAGGTTAAGCAACTTGTCCTGTGTCACAAAGCTAGGTGTGCTGGAGGCCAGACTTGAACTCAGGAAGAGGAGTCTAGGCCCCCCAAAGTCAAATCACCCCCATTCCCTAGCCCTCACCACTCTTCTACCTTGGAGCCAATGAATAGGATTGATTTTAAGACAGAAGGTAAGAGCTTAAAAAAAGGGGGGAGGCCAACAAGCATTTATGAAGCCCCTACTATGTGTCAGGCATTGTGCTAAGCACTAAACATGCAAAGAAAGGCAAAAGACAGCCCTTGCCCTCAAGGAGCTTCCAATCTAATGGATGAGACCACATGCAAACAACTATACATAAACAAGATGCAAATGGAATAAACTGGAGATAAGCAAGGGAAGGGAGGCACTAGCAATTAGGGGAACTAAGAAGAATTCCTGTAGAAGAAAGGATTTTAGTGTTGACAAAAGGATTCAGTTTAAGATGTCGAATAAGTGATTGGAGATGTAAGACCAGAGCTTAAGGCTGGATAAGGAGGTCTGAGAAGCATCTGCAGAGAGGGGAGAAATGAATTCATGGGATCTGAGGAGGGGCCTCCGGTGAGGTGGAACAGAGAGAGAAGAGAAGGGGGACCCAGACAGAGCCCTGGGGGGTACCTGAGGTCAGCCGGCATCACCTGGAAGAAGAGAGCAGCAAGAAGACTGACCCAGAGGGGTCAGAGAGGGAGGAGGAGAACCAGGAGAGAGTAGGACTAATGAGCCAAGGTGTAAGGAGGTGACCTTACAAGCTATCCCAGAGTGCCTGGGCTGCCCCTCAGGGAAAGGCTGGAAGTGTTCAGCTGACTCTGTGTGTGTGTGTGTGTGTGTGTGTGTGTGTGTGTGTGAGACAGACAGACAGACAGACAGACAGAGACAGAGAAAGGAGAGGCACAGAGAGAGGAGATAGAGAGGGGGTGGGAGAGAGAATGTGTGATAGTAGACAAAGCTCTCTGCCCAGGGAGGAGTGCACTAGCTATCTGGTGGTCTCTTGCCCTAAGCCTCTTCAGGTCTGGGAGGGTGTGACCCTGCATCGGTATACTTCAGAGCCACCATCTAACAGAAAAGGAAATCTTTTTGAGTCAGTTTATTTATTGAAATGGAAAGAACACAAACTCTGGGAGCCTGAATTTAAACTCTAACCCTACCCTAATTTGGGGACCTTAGGCAAGCCCCTTCCCCATTCTAGGTGTCCGTTCTTCCATCTGCAAAATGAGGGGGAATGAGAGTAGATGAATGATGATCTCAATGGTTTCTCTCAGCTCTGAGCTCATTGGAGGGAAGCAAACCTGGTGCCCTAGTTGGGTAGAAGAAGGCTTTCCAGCCCTTTGGGACCTCATTTGAGAGGCTATCATTGATTTGTCATTGGAAACTCCAGCTAATCACCCATCCTGCTGTGTAGATAGGGGCCTCCCATGGGCCCTGGCCCTGGAAAAATCCAAAGATGATACCGTAGGCTTTGGGTACAGCACAGCCTTTCAGCTTGATGGTTTGGCCATGCCCTGTCGCCCATAGGGTGCCTGAATGGGAAGGTAGCACTTCCATGGGCCACCTGACTCCTGTACCTCCTCCCAACTCCATGAGCCAATTCCCAGACTCTTCCCCCAAACAGCAGTGTCAGCTACAAAGTACCTCATAGAGCCACCGAGGCACTAGAGATGGTATCCAAGGGATGATGCAACATCAGTCCCAAATAAGACTAGAAATGTTCTGGGTCCACACAGCTATCTCTAGGCTAGACTGGGTCCACTGGCTGATGAATGAATGTCCACAGCTTGAGATGATTGGCAGAGGATATGGCTTCAGAACACCATGGTAGCCCATAAACCTGGGTGAGATGGAAAGCTCAATTGGGAGCCATTGGACCCATGACAATTGCTTTGATATTGTTACAGATATCAATTAACTCTATGTCTTTAAGACCAACCTCTTCCTCAAGCACCAATCCCGAAATCCTAATGGCCAGTAGACATCCCCATTAGCTCCTTGAATCCTTGAATAACATGTCCAAAACAGGTGTGTTTTATCTTCTTCACAAATCCTCCCTTCTCCTGCCTTTCCCTCCCTTATGGATCACTGCTTCCCAGTTGCTCAGGCTCAAGGAACAAGTCATTAAGTCCTTATCACTTCCTGCCCATCTCCTCTCAATTCAAGTGGATGCCTCTTGAGGCCAGGTGTTCATCACCCTTCTCCTGGATTATTGCAGGACTTCTGGTCTTTGTGCCTCCAGTTTCTTCCTTTGAAACTCATCCTGCCCACACAGCTGATTTCAGCTCTCCTATGTGCTATTCTGATCATCATCAGTGCCAGGAAAACAGTGTCCATTGCCCACAGGCTATGGTCCAGACTCCTTTGCTTGCTATTCCAAACCCTGCACCATCTGACTCCAAACCACCATCAGTCATTACACATAGAAGGGCCCCTCAATTCTGATCTCTCACTACTCTCTCCTTCTTCTAAGGCTTGACTCATACCATTCCCTCCACCTGGAAGACTGACCTGTGTCCCATCTTTGCCATGTGAAATACTAGCTCTCCTTCAAGGCCAAGCTCAACTGCTATCTTTACCACAAAGCCTTCACCGACTTCCTTGCACCATCCCAGGGGGCAGTGGCTGCTCCCTCCTCTAAACTTCCTTTGCACTTAATTTGTAATTGCCTCCTAGAGCTCTTATCAAAGTTAATTACACTTTCATCTTAGCTTGTGTTAGACCATAAACTCCTCGAGGGCTAGAACTCTGTATTATTTATTGTATAATCTATTTGATATTTATAACCTAGAAAAGAGCTCAGCAAATATTGTTAAGGGAAGGGAGAGAAGGAGGGAGGGAGGAAAGAAGGAAGGAAGGAAGGAAGAAAGGAAGGAAGGAAGGAAGGATGGAAGGAAGGAAGGAGGGAGGGAGGGAAGGAGGAAAGGAGAGAAGGAGGAAAGGAAGAAAGGAAGAAAGGAGGGAAGGATGGAAGGAAGGAGGGAATGAAGGAAGGAGGAAAGGAAGGAAGGAGGGAGGGAAGGAAGGAGGGAAGGATGGAAGGAAAGAGGGAATGAAGTAAGGAGGGAAGGAAGGAAGGAGGGAGGGAGGGAAGAAAGGAAGGAAGGAGGGAAGGAGGAAAGAAGGGAAGGAAGGAGGGAGGGAAGGAGAGAAGAAAGGAAGGAAGGAAGGAAGGAAGGAAGGAAGGAAGGAAGGAAGGAAGGAAGGAAGGAAGGAAGGAAGGAAGGAAGGAAGGAAGGAAGGAAGGAAGGAAGGAAGGAAGGAAGGAAGGAAGGAAGGAAGGAAGGAGGGAAGGAGGAAAGGGAGGGAAGAAAGGAAGGAGGGAGAGAAGGAAGGAAGGAGGGAAGGAGGGAGGGAGAAAGGAGCCAGTTCTAGGCATCATATTTTTTAGGAAGGACATGGATCAGCTGAGGAGGGATTTAGACAAAATGACTAAGGCCTCACAGAGGATCAGTTGAAGAACTTGTCATGTTTCCCTTGGAGAGAAGAATTCTCCAGGAGCCATCTTCAAGTGCCTGGAGGGTTGTTCTAGGAAGTAGACTTGAGATTTGTTCATTTTGGTCCTGGATAATGGAACCAAGAGCCATTGAGGGTGGGAATGGGAGAAGTTGCTGAGAAGCCAATTGAGGGTCTCCATGTCAGGAACAACTTCCTGGCCATCAGAGCTGATGAAAATGGTAGCTGCTGCGGAGGGAGGAGCCTTTTGTCCATCATTCCACGGTGCCTCTGAGGCTCTGTGGAAGGGTCAGCTGACACAGAAGGCATAGAACAGAAGAGGGAGAATGTTTTCATAAGTATCTTAAAGGGCCATCCAAGGATGGGGAAGCAACCACTGGTGTCTGAGGTGGAAGGAGGCCTGAGCAGGTGGCATACAGGAAGATTGGGGTTATTCTGCATAATAGTTTCCTGGATGCTTCCTCACTGGTTGGACCCTCTGAGCCCCTGCCCCCCCTTAAGGGTTTGGGATGCCAGGAGAAGAAGGCTCTTCCTAGGGAGAATGATGGTAGCAGAGAATGCTTGGCACCAGCTTGTTGCCATGCAAAGTGCACTCCTTCAAGGGCTAGTTGCTTTCAACTAGCAATTTTCCCAGCAGCTAAAGACCACTTTCCTCTTCCCAGGGGCCTTGGGGGCTGGGTTACTACCAGAATTAGCAGGACAGAGGATCCTAGGCTCACCAAGGGGCACAAGTTGCGCTCTCTCCCTTCAGCGTTCACTGCCATTGATGAAGGGGCAATCTCAGTGCCAGGCTCAGACTGGCCAGCCACCCTGTAAGCTGGCATGTCCAGGATGGATAAGGGAAAGAGCTTGGCTGTGTCCTGTCCTCCCCTGCCTGCTCAGTGAATAGGGATTGCGTAAAATGAACCTGAGTCAAGCCCCTGCCACCCATCTGGTCCTGGAGTCTACTCAGCTGTGCACCTGGCCTCACAGAAGGCCTTACCATATTCGTTAAGCCCCTGCCCGATGCCAGAGGCCACACCAGGTGCCTTTGGGACCTGTGTAGCTCCAGAAGGGAATCAGAGCACCCAGCTCTGCCTCCGGCTGGCTGCACAGCCCTTGGCAAGTCAGCTCACCCCTTACTCGGAGTTCTAGTTCCTTCCTCCTTAAAATGGGGGAAATAATACTTGTCTTGGCGACTGCTGAGGGCAGCCCTCTGTAAACTTCAAAGCCGGGAGGGATGGGAGCTGCTAGCATCAGCATCTCTGATATTGACAGCAGAGCACCAGTGGGCTGCCTCCTGAGGGCCCCAGCTGGGGAGCCAGGGAGGGCACCAACCTCTGCTCCATGTGCCCAATTTAGGCTGCCTGTCTGTGTACAAGATGGGCCGCCTGGAGCTCTGAGTCAGCCAGCCAGCTGGGGGGAGTTGGGGTGTGAGAAGAGTGGACTGAGAAGGGAGGCCAGAGGGGGAGAACATCTGTTCAAAAATAAACACGGCCTCTTGCTAAATGGCCTAGAAAGTGTCTGGAAGAAGGGGCTCTGGGCTGTGAGGTTTCCGAGGGGGGTAAGCTCGGGAATGTTTTGTCTGGAGGGCCTGGGCCTGGGGGGCTCCCACATCCTGCACTTGGGCCACATCTGGGGAAGTCGTCTGCGCTGGGGCTGAGGACTCCCCGAACACTCTGCGCTTTAATGACTCGTGGTGCCGCAAAAAGTGGACAAGTAATGACCATTCCAGGCAGCCCTCGGGAAGTGGCTGCCCAGCTGCTGGCTGGGGCTCCCAGACAGGCCCTGGGGTCCGTGGCAGCCTAAGGGGCCAGCCTTCAGCTGACCAGGGCTGGGGCCCAGGCTCTCCAGCTTGGAGGGAGGAGAGGGTTTCCGGGGGCATCATCGGGCCCAATGAATGATGGCGGAAAGGTCACCATCTCCCTTGGGGTCAAGGATGGCCCAGAGAGGCAGCTGCCAGCTTTGCCCGTCCAGAAAGAGGTTCAAGCTAGATATAGAGGGGCTTCGTGGGAGTCTGGCCTGGGCCTCTGAATGCTGGCCTGCATGTGTGAGAAAGGGACATTGTCCAGATTGGAGAGCAAACTCTGCCTCCCAGCAGGATCCCCCAAAGGCCAGGCCCCCCAGCTCCCAGCCTGGAGCCAACCGGCTGGTGGAGGGGCCCCTGCTTGGAGCAGACACCCAGGGAGAGCCGGAGCAGAGCCGGGCTGACCTCCGCTTCCCAGCTCTGTGGCTGGCCCAGCTCAGTTCAGCTCGGCCTTAGTTGGGCCTATCCTGTCCAGCTCAGCCCTAGGGTGGCCAGCCCCGGCCTGCTCCGGCCTGCTCCGCTCATCGCAGCCCAGCCCAGCCCAGCTTGGGCTCCAGCTCATAAAGCTGCAGGTGTGAGATGTTGTTATTTAGTCTAGAGCCTGGTATGTGACAGCCCGGCCTGCTGCTGCCTAGCGAGACCCAGATAATTAGTCCATTACGACTCTCCCACCTTGGGCTGGGCTGGGCTGGGCCAGGCTGGGCGGGGCCGGGAGGCCAGGCCGGAGGGGGGAGGGAGGAGCCCACCCTCAGACTCCTTGTAATTCCACTTCCTGTGTTTTATGGACCCTGGCTGTTGGGGGGCTGCTCCTCCAACTGCCCACCCCCACCTCCTGCCCATCAGCCCCAAGCAGGTTGCCATGGAGACCAAATGTTATTCCCCAGCTTTGCATTCAAACAATTTTGTCAAAGTTTTTACACCCTCCCCCCACTGGAAAGGGAAAGCCCCAAGCTGGGGGAGGGGGGGCGGGTATCCTTGCCCTCCTGCACCCTGGCCTCCTGGTCAAAGTCCTGCCCTGTGGGTACATTCCCTCCCTCCCTCTCTCTCTCTCTCTCTCTCTCTCTCTCTCTCTCCCTCTCCCTCCCTCTCTCTCCCTCTCTCTCTCTCTCTCTCTCCCTCTCCCTCTCTCTCTCTCCCTCTCTCTCTCCCTCTCTCTCTCTCCCTCTCTCTCTCTCTCCCTCTCTCTCTCTTTCTCTCTCTCTCTCTCTCTCTCTCTCTCTCTCTCTCTCTCTCCCTCCCTCCCTCCCTCCCACCCTCTCTCTCCCTTTCTCTCTCTCCTCTTTATTTCTTCCTCTCTCCTCTCTTATCTTTCTCCTCTCTCTCTCTCACACACACATTCTTTCTTTTTCTTCCCTTTTCTCTGTCTCTCTCTTTCTATCTCTTAAGTCCCTGTCTCCTTCCTCTGTCTCTTCCCCTCCTTTCTTTCTTTTTGTCTTTACTTTCTGTCTCTCTCCCTCCTGTCTCTCTCCATCTCTGTCCCCCTCTCCCTATCTCTTCACCAACTCCCTGTCCCTCTTTGTCTTTCCCCCGCCCTGTGCCTCTGTCCCTTCCCTTTTTTCTCTGCCTCTTTCCCCTCTCTATCACTCCCCCCTCTGTTTCTCTCCAATATCTTTGCCCCCCCATACCTCTATCTCCCATCTCTGTTCCTCTCTGCCTCTCCCCCTTTCTCTATCTCTCCCAGTCTCTTTCTTCTCCCTCCTCTGTCCCCCTCCATCTATCCCCAGTCTCTCTGTCCTTCCCCCTTTCTCCATGTCTCTCCTCCTTCTGTGTGTGTCCTTCTGTGCCTCTCCCCCTCTGTGGCCCCCCTTACTCGGACTCCATGTCTCTCCTGGGTCGCTATCTCTCCCTCTCCCGTGTCTCTGTCCCCCCTGTGTCTCTCTCCCCCTTCTCTGTCTCTCTCCATTTTTATTACCCGCTTATCGCCTTTTCCCCTCCTGCTTTTGAAATTGATTTCCTTTCTTTGCTCCCCCCATTCAGGCCCTAAACGCTGAATGTTCGATATTTCATTTGAGGCCGCTAATCGCATTACTGCCCTTGACGTTTTACAGATATCATATTATGGGCGCAAATTTGGCAAATTATTAGCGCTGTAATGTATAGCTTGTCAGAGGTATTTAAGACGCTAAGAGCCCAAGGCTTATCGGGGTTAGCAGAGAGCTCTCGTGGAGCTTTTGAAATGCAGAGAGCCCCTTCTAAAGCACACGGACTCTCTCTTCAGCTTGGGAAAAAAGGGAGAGAGAGAGGGAGAGGGAGAGGGAGAGAAAAGGAAAAAAGGGGAAAAATGTCATCCGTCTATCAGAGGCTTCCAGGGCTGATAACAAGCGAATTCTTCTCTGTGGGTTTCACTGGAAATGTGAGAAGCTTTTAAAACATTTCTCAAGCTGTCTGGGAAAGAAAAAAAAATCCTTATTGAAAGGATGTAGCAATCTTTTGACTGTGGCCTACTTATCTCTTGGGGAAGAGTTCTAACAAGGAGATCCCCCGCTGGTCAGCAGCCCGAGGCAGGCAGAGCCCGAGCCCCTGCCAGCCTGCTGGCGCTGGAGCCGAGCCAGGCGCAGTCCACAGTGCCCAGGGAGTCAGATGCCAGGGCTTGGGCTGCCCAGGGCTACCTCCGGGCCCCAGACCTAGCCAAGGGGGTGGCCACCTTCTGCAGAGAAAGCCCATTGAGTCTGGGCTTGTGTGGTCCTTGCTGAAGGACCTCCCCAGCCCCCCTCCCCCAGCGCCGCCCCCACATCACAGCCCAGTGAGCACTTGTTGCTTGAATGAATGAAGGTAGAATCCTCCAGACTCACCGTCCCCACATCTGCTTGCTGGGTCGAGGTCTTTCAGGGAAGGTCTTCTTTTGATTAACCATCCCCTGTGCAGGCTGGGCACTGGGACAAGATGGCAGAGTCAGGGGAGGAAAGGTCTCTAGAAAAGTCCTGGGGGTTTGGGAATGGGAAAAGAGGGCAGACATTTTCCTCTAAGAAGTGGAAGTGGAGCCCAAGGGTGGAGTGACCACAGGGCTGTTTTCTGGAGAGCCCTAGGGAGCTCAGCCCCCCTCCTCCCTTCCTTTCTTCTTCTTTGGAGCCAAGGGAGCAGCTATGGCTAGCATAGCCTAGGCACTGGAGAGCAGTCCCAAGAAATGAAGTGACTTTTCCTATGAGGAGGGAGAGGGATGCCCCTGGCTTTGGGATGCTGTGAACCCTAGGAAGTCTATGAGCAGCTGACTGCTGGGGGTCTCAAAAGAAGCAAGGAAGGGAATCGAGAACCACTTACTGTATGGGGCATTCAGGACAACAGACAGCACTTTGTCTGTTCCAGTTTTTACCTGCTGTGGTCTTAGTCACCAAGTGATCTCCCCTGAAATCTAGGCCACTCACTTCTACCCTGGGAAAGAAGTAGGGGCTGGAGTAGGGGGCAGCCCAGGCTTCTAGGATCCCTAGCTCCTTCCAGGATCAGCTCGAGGGCACCTCCTACAGGAAGCCTTCCCTGCTTCCCCAAGCTGTTAGTGCTTCTCCCTCTTCCTATTCTTGCTACATACCAACCTCACAGCTCCATCTTCTGCTGCCATTGGGGGGGGGGGGGGAGCTGTCACCATATAAACACTTTCAGCACACAATTTCTCAGTCACCTGCACCTCAGCTAAGCCAGAGACTAGTAGTGTTACATCCAAGACTTCATCATCCCACACCTTACTTGTGTGACCAGGAGCAAGTCATTTCTTCTTTCTGGTGCTCAGTTTTTCATTTGTGAAAAGAAGGAGTTGGTCTAGACAACCCTCAATGTCCCCTCCAGGTCTAGGTCTCAATTTTGTTATCCTAAGACTATCACTTCCAGGATACCAGCTTACAAATTTTACACTCTCAACTTAAGATCTTGCCTTTCTCTTCTCCCTCTCTCCCTTCTCTTTTTCCTTCTCTCTCTCTTCCTTCTTCCTCTACTCCCTTCCTCTCCTTCCTCTTCCCTCCCTCTCTTCTTTATCTTTTTTCTTCTTGTCTTTTTTCTATATTCTCCTTCTCTCCCTCTCCCCCTCCTTCCCTCTCTCCTCTTTTTCCTTTTTCTTATACTCTCTCTCTCCTCCCTCTTCCTCTCTTCCTCTCTCCCTCTTTCCCTTTCTCGCTCTTCCTCTCCTCCATTTCCTCTCCTCTTTTCTTCCCCTTCTCCTTCTCTCTCCTCCCTCCCTTTTTCCTTTTTTCTCTTTCTCCCCTTCTTCTTCATCTCCCTTTCTTCTTTTTTCTTCCTTTTGTCCTTCTTTCTTTCCTTTTCTTTATCTCCCTCTCCTCTTCCTTCTCCAAAGGTCTTAATCATCCTAGACCCATGTTGGTGAATTTATGGCACACATGCCAGAGATAGCTGCTCCCCTTCCCCTCTCCACTGTGCCAGAGGACATTTTTTACATCACCTGCCCCTCTGCCCAGCAGTTCAATGGGAGCACTTCCTCCTTCACTTGCCTGGGGTAAAGGGGAGGCTCACATGTGGTGTGTGAGGGTGCAGTTTGGGCACTAGATCTCTAAAAGGTTCACCATCACTGCTCTAGACTGTTCTTTGTGCCTATTACAATCTCTGATGTGTTTTCCTTGACTATCCCTTGTACTCCAGCTTGATTTCCTTTGCCTTCATGCCCCAAATTGCCACTACTTGACTGCCTGCCCTTCCACCCAAATCCCTACAATAGCCTCTAGGAGTCTCTGAGCTGGAAAGGCCTCAGAGGCCACAGAATCCAGTCTGTCCTTTCCTTAGCCTCCCCAAGAAATGACAACTGGTGCAATGTCCACTTGAAGACCTGTAGGGAGGCAGCTCAGGCTACTTAAAGACAAGTTCAAACTTCCCTGACATTGAGCCTGGGAGTGCTTCTGTGTTCCAAGTTCTGCTCTGTGGAATCTAACCCCATTTCCCTATCAATCAGTCAATAAGCCTCCATTAAGGGCCTGCTATCTCATAGATGGAAAGGACCCTGGGATTCTTAAGACCTATCCATATCTGTCCAAACACAGCCTTTAAAATGGCCCCAGGGGATAGGTGGATATCCATTCTCAGATCAAAGACTGCTAGTGTGGTTCCCAAGGCTGCCCAGACCTTTGGATACTTGAAGACAGTAATAACATCACATTTTGGACATTTTGGGGGCACTAAGGATAGACCTTACCTTTCTGGACCCTCACTGGTCCTTGTGAGGCCTTGTGAAGTAGGTACCAAGACTCTGATCATCCCTATTTTACAGAGAAGAAAGCAGTGACTCATCATTGTCCTTGGAATAAATGACAAGTTCCTCTGACTGCTATCTCAAATCTGGCTGCTGTCTACTTTTCCAGGACTCTCCCATATGCCCTCTGGGTGCCAAACCTCCCAGTCCATTTGCTATGGCTCCTCACACATGACCTTCCATCTCCAGCCCCTGTGCATTTGCTCAGGCTGTATCCCATGTACCCCTCTTTACTTTTACCTTTTGGACACCCTAGCTTTTTTTTAAGGCTGAGCTCTAGAGCCTCCTCCTTCAGGAGACCTTTCCTGATTGCCCCAAATTGTTAGTGACCCACTCCAATCACTGTATTTCCTCATCTGCAAACATGCTCTACTCTCCTAGGAAGGAGAAACTCCTCGAGGACAGGAACCTCACCTCTGTGATTGTGTCCCTAATGTCCAGGCTAGTACCTGGCATACCGTGGGAAGGAAAAAAGAAGAGGAGGAGGGAATCTGAACTTGTAAGGTTGACAGTTTGAACCCAAGTGAAGCATTTGTGTTCAGAGTTCTGCATGTCACATCACAGGAAGGATCTTAACAGCTTGGAGATATGGGATTATATTTCCACCTCTGATTGCAATCCTGTGATTCTGTAGTTCTCTGTCTTTACATTTCTTCCTAATCAATGTCATCTTATTAGATTCAGCCCAACATGCTAGTCTGTCAAAATGTCTTTGTATCTTGACTATGATCCAACATGTTAGCTATTCCGCCCAGCTCTGTATCATCTGCAAATCTGATAAGCATGACCGGGCCAAGCTGGAGCCTGAAAGACGGATCCTACCAAAACCACAGACACACAAGACCTCAAGCCATGGCTTTGAGTGTTCTATATGCCTGTCTTCAGGAGTGGAATTGCTCCCATCTACTTCCTGGACTTGTTACTCCAGGAGCTCTTACCTCCTCTTATTGTCCCAATTGCAGTCCTACTGAATCCCCTACTGCCTAAGCAAACCATCCCTTCCCCAATCCTGACTTCCTGCTCTGTCATCCCAATCCATATTAACCTTGCTCCCCCCATGATCTATCCCATATCAATCCGCCCCTTCCACTGTAGCCTCTGAAACTCTCATTCCCTTACAAGCTTCCCTTTATTTTCAACTCCTCTTTTTTGGCTCCTCCAATCTTCTGTCACCCACCAAGACCTGGTTCCCTTTGGATGACACTTAATCCCTGGCCATGCTCTCTCCAATTCCTGACTCATTGGTCCCTGAAAGGGAGTCAGACTACTCCCTGGGGGAATTGGTCCCCATTACCACTTCAAGACTCTTATTTCACCACCATCAAGCAGTGGCATGTCTTTCGAGGGCTAAATTTATCACACAATCAAAATCCTGGTAGCCAATATCGACCAGCCCCCAAGATGTTCTCCCTCCTTTCTCATTGAGTTCAGTTCGTGACTCCCAATCTCCATCCCTACCTCAATCTCTGATTTCACAATAGAAGATGTGACTAGATCTGTTGAAATTCTCTCAACCATCTTAACTTTCCAGGTGCTCAGTCTACTCGCTTCACACCCACAAAGATGCCCTTAATGTAGACATCCCCACGAATGCTGTACTTCCACGATTGAAAACTGAAATTCCTTTATCCCTTTCCTATCATTAAATGACTCCCTATCCCTTACTCTTCCTGAGCCTATACTTCATTCTCACTGGGTCCTCCAATTCCTCCACCCCTCCATTCTCTCCCAGGCCATCTACCAGCACTGACTAAACTCTACTCTCTTCCCATTCAATTCGACACTAACTTCTATTCTCAAATCTCTTCCTCTCTTGTCCTAGCAATACCCACGCCTTGCCCAAACCTAACCTTCAGTCGCTTCTACCATCTGGCTCCTGTATTCCTACTCACATGCTGCTAAACAGAGCTGGAGAGAGTCACTCAACCATGCTGTCTAGGTCCATTACAAATTTATGTTATCTAACCACCATGGGGCCCTCACTGAAGCAAGACAATCCTTTTACTCTTCTCTAATTGATTCTACATCCCATTTACCAAAACAGTTGTGCCAGACCTTTATGTGTTTCCTCAAAACTCCCACACTGACCCCCTATCACCACCCTCTTAGCAGAAGACCCCAATTTATAATTGACTTGGAAAATTGGGGCCATTTCCCTTGGGCTCCCTCCACTCCCTTTCCTCTCATCTCCTGGCCTTTTTAGATCATCCTTGACCATCTCCTTCACCTTTGTCTCACCTTTCTTCTGCACCAAGAACACCATCGATCCCATCATTCCTGTCTTCTCTAGAAGACTGTCCCAACTATCATTCTCCCCTTCTCTTTAATAATCTTTAATACTATCTCCCTATCTACGGCTTCCATTCTACTACCTACAAAACACCCAAATTTCCTCCATTCTCAACAAATTCTAATGAGATGCGACCCCATAATAGAGCTCTCCTGCTATGTGTCTCCTGTCTATCTCACTCAACCAGCTCCTTGAAAAAGCTCTGTATACCCTTTCCTTCCATTTCTCCTCCTCTTGGTTTTTTTCTACACTCTCTGCAGGGTGGCTTCCAACCTCATCACTCAACTGAAAATTTCTCACTCCCATCACTAATGATCTCAAACTGCCAAATCTAATGACCTTTCTTCAGTCCTCATTCCTCTTGACCTCTCTATAGCACTTGACACAGTTGACTCCCATCTCTTCTTGGATTCTCTCTGCTTGCATGACCCTTCTTTCTCTTGGAGCCCCTCCTACTTGTCTGACTGTTCATTCCCTCTCCTTTGCTTTGTACTCAATGGCCCCCAAGCCTAGAATTCTCTTCCTCCTGACTTCCACCTTTTCATTTCCTTGGCTTCCTTCAAGATTCAGCTGGAATCCCACCTTCTGCAGGAAGCCTTCCTAGGTGCCCTCAGCTGCTAGCTAGTGGCAGCTCACTAAGATTACCTTCCATCTACTCCATATATATCTCCTATGTTGTTGTTGTGGGGTTGTTTTTCAGTTGTGTCTCATTTGTTTTGATCCCATTTGGGATATTCTTTAGAAAGATACTGGGATCCTTCTCCAGTTCATTTTACAGATGAGAAATCTGGGACAAACAGGGTTAAGTGACTTGCCTAGGGTCACACAGCTAAGAAGTATCTGAGGCCAGATTTGAACTCAAGAGGATGAGTCTTCTTGATTCCAAGCCCAATAGTCTATCCATTAGGTTCCTCTAAGATTACCTTCAATTTACTCTGTATACATCTTGTACACATAATTATTTGCACTTTATCTCCCTGAGGCAGGGATTGTGCTTTCTTTGCATCCCCTGGGCCTAGAGGAACAATGTCTGGCACCCAATAAATGTATAATAAATAAATACCTGTTGACTGATTGGCTGACTCACTCACTCACTCACTTTTGGAGTGCAAGCTCCTTCAAGATAGGGATGCTTTCATCTTTTTTCCCCCAGAACTTAAGGCAGTGCATGACACATAGTAGGCTGGTTGATGGATTAAGTGATTGATTTGTGCCTCTTTCTATATCATTGATTAAAATGTTAAATGCCTTGGGGCCAGGCACCCCTCAGAGACCTCTTTCCATTTGACATTAAACCATTAATAACTCCCCTTTTAATCTTCCCATTCAACCAGTTCTGAAATCAAATAACTGCGCTATCATCTATCCCACATTTTTCTCCCTTGTCCATGAGAATAACAACATAATAGCTATCATTTCTGTAGTTTTTTAAGGTGTTGCAAGCACTTTTGAATATTATCTCATTTTATCCTCATAACAACCCTAGGAGATAGGGTTCATTATTATCCCCATTTTTACAGATAAAGAAACTGAGGCAAAGTGGTCCAGCTAATATACATCTAGGACCAGGTTTTAATCATAAATTACACTTATTCCGGGTCCAGCATTCCATCCACTGTGCCACCATGTACCAACCTTGCTAAAAAAAAAGGGAAATAAGGAAATGAGACTGGTGCTACATGTTCTTAAATAAATCCATGTTGGCTCTTTCTGATTTCCTCATGCCTGGGCTATTATACCAGCCTGCTGGTAGGCCTGCCTGCCTCAAGCCTGTCCCCACTCATGTCCATCCTGTCAACATGATTTTCCTGAAACTAAGTCTGACATGTCATTCCTTCCTCATTCAACTGCAATGGCTCCCTATTACCTCCAAGATCAAATCAAAAACCCTTTCTTTGGCTTTCAAAGCTCTTCAAAACACACACACATACACACCCCTCCAGTCTTCTTACACCTTATGCCTCCCTACCACATATTCTGGGATCCATTGCCATTGGGTCTTTGCTGTTCCTTAAGCAACACACCTGACCCCCCTGGAATGTTCAATGACTGTCTCCCACTCCTGGAATGATCACCCTTCTCATCTCTGCCTCCCAGCTTCCTTGACTTCCTTCAGGGACCAGACAAAACCCCTTCTGCAAGGAGAGACTAATCTCTAATCTTGCATATATGTACATATCTACATGTTATATATTTCATATATACACATGTATGTATACACATATACAATGTACACATTACATATACACACTCTATATTG
This sequence comes from Monodelphis domestica, assembly GCF_027887165.1. NCBI lineage: Eukaryota > Metazoa > Chordata > Mammalia > Didelphimorphia > Didelphidae > Monodelphis > Monodelphis domestica. The sequence goes on along the minus strand of NC_077228.1, from coordinate 33,273,788 downwards.
TGTGTATATAATCTCTTCACACATACATGTATATCTTGTTGTTTACATGTTGTCTCCCCATTAGATTGTGAGCTCCTTGAGGGCAGGGACTGTCTTTTGTCTTTCTTTGGCGCCCTTCATGGTACAGCTGGCCAAAGCCTGGGAACTCAAGTTTGCACTTTGCACTTACAGTTTCACATTTGTACTTGCAAATCAACATTTGCCCTTTCAGTCCTGAATCGCTGACCCTGAATGGTAGCTAGCAGTCCTACCAGCCAATTCCTCCACAGACTGGATTTCTTCTGGTCAGGTGGCTGGAGCTCAGTTGACCTCAATTCAATTTACTCCTATTCAACCAACATTTTATTAAAACCCCTCAATTTACAGTCTTATCCTAGGCAATGGAGATACAAAGATAAGAATATTTAAGAGTCCTTGTCTTCAAGGAGCTTATAGTCTACTGGGAAGAACCCTAACATAAACACATGTACAAATATACATAATAATTTTTAAGAATAATCCTTACCTTCTGCCAGAATCCATCTGGATTCTAAGGCAGAAGAGTGGTAAAGGCCAGGCAACAGAGCCTAAGTGACTTTCCCAGGGTCACAAATCTAGAAAGTTTCTGACTTTGGATTTGAACCCAAGTCCTCCCCACTCCAGGCCTGGCTCTCTATCCACTGGGCTACTTAGCTAAAGTAATTTATTAATGACTACATTACTACATCAGCTAATAATTCCATTACTACATTAATTATATAAATTACTACATCGATTTTAAAAAGATTATTGAGTTTTATTTCATTAGGGGTCTTACAGTTTGGGGGAGATAAGGCAAAACCAAGATGTTTATTAATTACTATATTAATTAGCAAATTAAACAGAAAGAGAGAGAGAGAGAGAGAGAAAGAGAGAGAGAGAGAGAGAGAGAGAGAGAGAGAGAGAGAGAGAGAGAGAGAGAGAGAGAGAGAGAGAGAGAGAGAAGAGGGGAGAGATAGAGGGATCAGGAAAGTCCAATGAGGGAAGAACTTTATGAAGGGCACCAAGGTGCCATCTTACTATCTCCCTGATTATCAAAGGTATCTGCTCTCAGCCATTTTTGTTCCATATTCTCATCTAAAATCATTCTAACTTGGCAAAGAAAATAGAAACCAAATATGAATTGCCAGTTCCAGCTTCTCTTCATTCTGTGTTGTTATGGTCCTAGTCCCGTCCCTCCCACCCCAAACAACAGTGCTCTTCCGTTTCCCATCTAGACTCCCTCTCCCCAGTCAAATTTTTTCATTTGGGGGCCTTCATTCTCCTTGTTTTTAGCTCTTGCTCCTTCTGAACATCAACACTCTGGACACTCCTCTCACAGCACTGCACCTTCAATCCTTTAATATTCATCTTCCATCACCTCCCCAGCATCCTTCTTTTGTTCAGGCCATTTTCAAATCTGAGTTGGCTGATGAGTTCCCTGTGCATCCACATCCGTCACTTTGGACAACTCCTTGGAAGTCACGATGGTTTTATTCTTTATCCTTGTGGCCCAGGGTCCAGAATAGTGCTCAACACACAGGATGCATTTAAGAAATGACTTGTGGATTAATGGACTGATTCCTCATCATAATGGTTTCTTCTCGTGTCTCTTTGTCTCTTGGTGTCAGAATTTCATCTTTAAAGGGCTCCTGCCCTTCTTGGGTTGATGTCACTATGGAATCCAGGGGTTCTTACTTTATCTTTCTCTGCATTCCTAGTGCACAGTAGGTGATTTATAATTGCTTTTGCTTGTTTCCCAAGCCTTGGTGATTCTACCTCAGAATATCACTGGTATCTATTTCTTCCTGTTCCCATTTCCATCCTCATTAGCACCACCATTATTCTATTGGAATACCCCCTCCATGAAGCTTCCTATTTCTACTCTCTTCCCCTTGACGTGCCCATATCCACCTTGGTCAGACCTCTCCTGGAGGATTGTGCTGTGTTGTTGGGCACCATATTCTAGGAAGGGGGAGAGAAGGGAATAAGCATTTACTCAGCACCTACTATATGCTGGGCCCTTTACTAAATATTTGATCCTCACAATAACCCTTCTAGGTAGGGGCTACTATTAATCTCATTTGACCGTTGAGGAAACGGAGGCAGATGTGGGTAGATTGACTTGTGCAGGGACATTCAGTTCTGGCTTTGAGCTCAGACCTTCTTGCTTTCAGGCTCAATGCTCTATCCACTGCACCGTCCAGCTGCCTCTGAGAAGGACATTAATAATCCAGGTAACATCCAGAGAAGGGTGACCAGAGGGATGTGATAACCTGAAGTCATACCCTACAGAAATTGCTTAAAGGAGCTGAGGGAGGTTTAGCCAGGAGAAGAGAAGACACAGGGGGGACATAATAATATCTGACATCTTTATAAGGCTTTAAAGTTTGCAAAGCACTTCCCATAGATCATCTCTCTGGAGCCTCCCAACAACCTTGAAAGGGGTTATTATCCCTACATCTTTTCCAGGCAAGGGAACAAGTTTTGAGAGATTGGATCATCCTGCCACGATCTCACAACTGGTGACTGGAGCAGAGGCCACATTCAAACCCAAATCTCGATGAGTCCCCGCCCAGCTCTGTCTCCATTTTTAGAGTTGTCCCGTGGCATGGAGGTGACTCAGTGCATAGAGCCAGGTCTGAAGACTGGAAGTCCTGGGTTCAAATACGTCCTGGCTGTGTGACCCTGGGCAAGTCACTTAACCCCCATTGCCTAGCTCTTGATGCTCCTCTGCCTTGGAACCCATTCTTAGTATTGATTTTAAGGCAGAAGGTAATAGTTAAAAAAACAAAAACACCTGAAGAGATCGAAGGCTTGTTCTTGGCCCCAGCAAGCAGAACCAGCAGCCAGATGTGGGAGGCGCTCCTCTTGCCCGGAATCCAAGTGCCCACCTGCGAGGCTGGGCTGGCGGAGACGCCATTGACATCCCTTCCAGTTCTGGGACCCTGGGATGCCTTGAACCTACCTCAATTCCCTCCCCGGAGAGATCCCTGAAGGAAAGAGCCAGGCATGCCTCGTACAAACTTGATGTAGTGGAAATGCCGGAGTGACTGTTACAAGGGGAGAGTTGGGGCGGTGGGCAAAGCCTGGGAATCCCTGTCACTCCCCTCCCTCATTTCAGCCCCCCTCCCCCACAGGGCATTAGCTCGGTCCTTGGGGCCCCAGAGAACAAAGCGGGGGCATCTCCTGGAGCTCTTCCTAAGAGGAGGCAGCCGGGACATAGCCCCGAGGCCGGCTCGGAACCGGAGAGGAGCTCGAAGCGACCCATGGGCCTGGAGTTCGGGGTGGGCACGGACCCCGGGGCGTGTGGAGGCGGGCTGGGGCAGCCTAGCGGGCTTGGGCTGAGGATGGGCTGGGTCTCTTCCTCCTCCTTCCCGGCCGCCTCTCATGAAATGGCGCTTGGGTAAGTGCTACTTAAGAAAACACATGGTCTGCCCCTCGAAAGGAGCCCCCCTCCGCCGCTCCCCCCCACCCCGACACCTTTCTTTATTCGGCCCAAACCTCACCGAGGGGAATTCGAAGCCGCAGCGGTGATAAATCCGCCTCCAGATAATTGGCAAGAAAACAACACTTGTGCAGTATATAACCTTTTATGGCGGTTTCATGTACTTTATTATAATACTAATGAGCAGTTATATATCAGCAGCTAACTGCACGCTGGATTAGCTTGTTAGCATGATACAAAATGGCACAGCAAACAGTGCGAGCCCCTCGCTCGCTCGCTCGCACGCCGCCGCGCCGCCGCCGCCGCCGCCGCCGCCGCCCGCCCGCCTCGCCTCCCCCACCAAGGTCCCATTTGCACTCAGTAATTAGTATGCAAATGAGGCCCCGGGACCACACAAGTTCTAGTATATTACAAGGGCTTTATTATGCTCTTGTGAGTAGATGATGGAAGCGGCCCATGACAGTGTTTATCTCGCTACCTCTGTCTCTGAGTGTGCCCCCGGCCCTCCCTCCTCCCCTCGCTCTCGCACACACATGTGGGGCCTAGCCTCAGGGTGTGTGCAAACACACACACTCCGGCTTTGGGCAGCGCCAGCTCCTTCCCTCCCCGTCCGGGAGCCGCTGGCGACGAGGGTCCCCAGGAGCCAGGATCCCAGTTGGAGAGGTGGAGACCTCCCCCTTCCCCGCCCCCAGGCTCTGATTGGTTATGGAGTGAGGGCTCAGAGGGAGAGGAGCGCCTGGGGTTCTGGTCCCCAGATCCAGGATGCCTGGAGGAGAGGTAGAGACCTGCCCCTTCCCCCCTCCCCTGGTGGCCCAGATTGGATGTTGAGTCAGGTTCTGGTCCCCAGGATCCCAGCTCAAGAGATGGAGACCTCCCCAAACTCTGATTGGCTATTGAGTCAGAGCGCAGAGCAAGAGCACGGCTGGGGTTCTGGTCCCCAGGATCCAGGAGGCCAGGAGGCCAGGAGGAGAGGTAGAGACCTCCTCCTTCTTCTCTCCCAGGCTCTGATTGGATGTTGAGTAAGGGCACAGAGGGAAAGGAACTACTGGGGTAGTGGGAGACCTCTCCCAGGCTCTGATTGGTTATTGAGTCAGGACACAGAGTGAGAGGAACCACTAGGGTACAGGTTAGCATCCAAATGCATGGAGGTCCACTCTTCTTCAGACCGTGATAACCCCCTTCTCATTAGACTATTCTCTTTGGAACAGAATGTATGTGTGCTCCTGAGTCTTGCCCCTCTTTCCAAGGTGGCCAAATCCAACCACAAATTTCACTCTGAGGTTATCAAGTGCTGGGCAATGGGTGGTTCATGGTCCAAGTGACCCACAATCTTTCTTTCCCCCTCCCTTGGAGTGGCAGTGGTGCTTCTCTCTTACCTGTGGGCCCAGAGGTCTAATCATTCCCCAGATGCCCTTCTTTAGGGCTATTTTCAGCTGAGGTCCTGGAATTCCAGATGAATCATTTCATGAAGTTGCAAAATTCTGAGGTGCCAGACCTACTCATCCCCAGCAGGTTCACTCTCTGAACTTGGTCACAGGGTTGATACCAAACCAGCCAGCTGGCCAACAAACATTCGTTAAGCACCTACCATGTACCAGATGCTGTGCTGTGTTAATTGCTAACCACCTTCTTCAAATTACCAAATCGTGGAATCTTAGGGATTATCTTGCCCAGCCTTCTTCCTCATGTAGGAATCTGCTTTGTGGCCATCCTGACTTGGGTCATCAATCCTCTTCTTGAACAATGTTTGTGCTGAGGAGCTCACTACTTCATAAAGCAGCTCATTCCACTGCTGCTCAGCAGTTCCCATATACCCACTTTCCTCTCCGCCTTCCCACACTGGAGATGCCTCCATCTTGAGGCTTGTTTTCCAGATTGGTGAGTCCCTAATATGGACCACCATTTCACAAAGGAGCCACAGCTATGCTCCTTTCATTCCTGACTCAATTGATTCTCCACTCTTCTCCATTTATGCTCACCCTAATCCTCAAATGATAGGTCTCACCATCCTGGTCACCCAAGTCTATAGACCTGCTTGTCAATGCTGAGACTGAAAGCTAAGAATATGGCAGGACCTTCACAGTAGTACCAGGATAGAGCCAATTGGCTCATCACCTCTTTCTTAGGAGCACTCTTCCTCTTTCAATGCATCCCCAAATCACAGTGACATTTGGGGCTACCACGTTCCATTAGTACATGTTGAGTGTACAGTCCTCTAGAATGCTGAGGTCTTCCCCACGAGAGACTGCCTGTCCAGCATTATCATCCTGTTCTTGTACCAAAACATTACACACATCCATTGAGACTTTTCTTGTTTGCTTCAGCCCATCATGGCTTATCAGGCTCTTCTGGGAGCCAATATATCAGCCATCCTTCCAGGCTTGGTTCCCCCCACAGAAGTTAAGTATGATTAAGTATGTGGGAAGCCATGTCTAGGATAACCATCCTCCTGGGCACAGATCTGAAGACACAGATCGTATCTAAAGCAGACCTAAAATGGGGAAAGGATCTTGAACCTGCTTTTCCTTTTCAGGCTTATGTCCTTTGAACCAAATGCCTACTACATACTCTGGTCCAACTTGCCCTTCTGAGAACTCACCCAGAACCCCCCCCCCAACTACTATCCCTCATATTTTGCCATCTCATTTTTGTGGCAAAAATAATTATAAGGTAATACTAGTGCCAGGAGTCTTTGTGTCAACAAGAAATCTGCCCAGGGCACAAGCTTGATCTTTCTAAGCTAGTAAAAAAGCTATATTTCTCAACATTTCCCCCACATCCCTACCCTATACCCAGCCCTGTAGGGCATTCAGACCTCCCCTCTTAGCTCCTTGGCTCCTGCCTTTCCCTCTTCTAGGAACTGGAATCCCCAGCTGTCCCTGTTTCCTCATTGAGGGAAGAGAAGATAAAATGGGGATTCCCTTCTCCTTCCACCCCCAGGGTCTCATGGGTTTGACCATGAGTATATTTTTAAATCCATGCTACACCCACAGCCAATTGGGAATGGCAGCCAACATCTGGCTGGGCCCTGGCAGTCCATTCTGCCAACAAGTTCTCATGAAATAATAGCATCACAGAGTTAGAGATTAGTAGATCAAAAAGGTTCCTTAGGGATCATTAAGTTCAACCATCTCATGTTACAGATGAGGAAATTGAGACCTAAAGGGAGGAAGGAACTTGCCCAGAAGTGAATACAGACTGACTTAATAACTATGTCATCACCACCATGCTCCCCACCAAAAACAGAGAAATAGTCAAGGAACAGTCAAGGAGGCAAAATAATTCCCCATCCCGAAGAGTAGTCCTGACGTTCCCAAGAACACCTTTTCTCTTCCCATCATTCTCTCTAGGTTTTAATCCAAGTCATTGATCAATACACTGAGCAGAGGAAGGCTAAGAACCAAGCTCTGTGGTCACTAGAGAGCCTCCTCCAGGCTGACATCCTAATCAGAGCTCTCTTGGGTCCAGTTGTTTAGCTAGCTATAAATTCACCAAAGTGTACAAGCTTGTGGGCAACATCTCAAAGGAGATTGTGGTTAAGTTGATAAAAGGCCATGGCATTCCCCTGACTTGCATGCTCTCCCAATAGTAGTTTACGGGCCCTGGAAGCTTCTTTAGCTAAGCTCCAGTGATGCATGCTCTAGAGAAAAATGAGGAGGAGGCTAGGGCCTCCAGTGGGGCCCAAGACAGATCCCTCTCTGATCTAAGCAATAGAGATCTACTTGTGGGCTTGGTTCCTAGAGGTAAAGGAAGCCTCTGCCCTCCTCCCCAAGGTAGGTTAGAGTGAATCCAAAGTCTCAGTGTGATGTGCTACATCATTTTGTGTGTTCCCCTCCTTCATTTTCTACCCCATATCTCCAAGTAACATCTTTGAGCAAACCTTTCTTTTCAGCTCCTCTCTTTCTGATTTTCTATCCCTAGTTTGCAATGGACCTTGGGAATCACCTAATCTAACCACTCAATCTAATGAGGAACCCTTCTTTGATCCCCACCCGCCCCCAACACTAGAGATGGTCATCTAGGGCTCCTTCCTTCCCTCCCTCTATTATCAGAGACTTACTTACCTGCCTATATGAGTTTTATCTCCCCAGTAGAACACAAACTAGGGAGGGCAAAAACCATTTCATTTTTTGTCTTTGTCCTTGTATTGTTAGTTATGTAGCAGCAGGTGCTTTATAAAGGACTCCCATTAGATTATAAAGGCAAAGATTGTCTTTTGCCCCTTTTTGTATCCCCAGTGCTTTGTACAGTATCTGGCACATAGTAGACACTTAATAAATGTTTGTTGGCTGACTGACTAAAATGACTGTGAAATTGAATGGTTCCATTGTCTTTAATCAGGAAACATGCGTACCAAGCTCCACCTGGCTAGTTGTGTGACCTTGGATAAATCCCTTGATATCTCTTGGCTTCAGTTTCAGGACTTATCTATAGAATGAGGAGGTGAAGCCCTCTCCAGATCCAAATCTATGATTCTGTAATCTAAGTATGTACTGCCAAGTCCCTTCCACTATCAACCTGATGAATCTAGGACCTCTTTGAAGCTTCCACTGAACCTTCCTTCTCCATGAAATTTCCTTGATTCCTATGAAATGGATCCTTGGTTCTCCTTCCCAAGGCCTAATACAAGCCCTTTGGGATAATTAAAAATGGAAATCTAACGGGAATGTAGATGGTATTTCATTGGGTTAGAAGATACTTGGGGTCAGACGTGTGGTCATCTAGTCATGAGTGTTTCCTTTACATTCTAACTCATGGGGGACACTGGCTTTGCCCAGGATCAGCTAATTCTCTTTAGCTGGCACAGGCTCAGCCTCAGCACTAAGTGTAGGGGCCTCTCCACTTCATGGGCTTGAAGGCTGACAGGTGCAGCCAAGGCAGATGGGCATGACATGGACCCTGAGCTAAATGAATAGTAAATCCTCTCCCTCATTGATGTAGTCACATGAAGAGTAAACAGAGGCAAAGATAACCACAGCAGCAACAGTAACCACAATGACCCTAGCAGCTGATGTTTATACCCTCTTCCCCTATTTGCAAAACATAGGATGGAAATAATAAGAACTTTGCCTGGGATTCCTGTGCCATGTGAGGAAGTGGTGCCCTGCTTCTCTCCAGAGTAAAGTAATCAGAAAAGAATGTAGGAAAGAATCAAGGTTGAAGGGCCTGCTTGAATAGAGGAAGGAAAGTTTAGTGGATTGGTAGAGCAGGTTTGAAAGAAGAGATGGTGGAAAGAAGGCACTACCCATCCAAGGGCTTGGCAAGGCAGCAGGAAACCAATGATATCATAACAAATGGGGCACCTGATTTTGCACATAGAGTAGGGGGAGCTTGGCCCGTGCCATGCCATCATGAGACAAGGGCAGACACCCAGAGCAGTGGAGACAAGAACCATGTGTAGAAGCAATGCCTAATCCTACAAGAAGGCCAAGAAGGAGACAGAATTGAACTGGGAGATAGTGAGAAGGCAGAAGCAGTGGGATTGGTAGGAACACCTGGCCCTGCTGGATGGGTGGCATTAAGGGGAGAACATGGAGAAGTGAAGTCTCTCCCATGTTCCTGGCTCAGGAGGCAGCTGGGCCAGGGGGAGGAGCTCCTTCCTCTCTTGGATCTTTATGGGGTGGAAGGCTCTGTTCCGTATAGGACCTTCTCTCTGCTGGTGCCCACTTCAGGACCTACAGAGGGATATTCATCTGGAGAGCAGTAGTGGCCTGGGGCTCGGTGAGGCATTAGGCGAGGCAGCCTGGCGGAGCGAGCCAGCTAAGAGAGCCAGCTGAGCTCTCTCCAGAGTCAAGACCCAAGAACAAGGATCAGCAAGCGAGACTCCACAAGTCCTGGGGACAGAAAAAATGGGCTCCATGAATCCTTAGCGTAAAGAAGAGGAGAAAAAAATCTGTGTAGCAGGCAGTTTTTGTAAAGCGTTGAACTGTACCACACATCACCCCCTGACAGGCCCTGATGTTAGCTCCTGGAATGGATCGCAAGAGACTCATTAGAAAAAACAAATATTATCGCACGCTGAAGTGATTTATGGAGAAAAATGAAAAATTTGGTGTTGTTGCGTTGCCTCTCGCTCACTCCCCCTCTCTTCTGCTTTCCACGGGGAAGTTATTTATGGCTCCAGCCCCTTAACAAGAGAACAGCAAGGCTCGGCACTGATCACTCCTGCAAACGGCCTACATTTGATTTTTATTAGTGACTTAAAGCTTCTCTTATTTGCTTTATTGTCCTGGGTGAACTCAAATGCATTTTAATGCCCACTGCTTAGGCCTTTGCTGGTCCTTCGGCCTCCACCCCCAAGCAGCTGAGGCTGGGGCTGGGTCCAGAGTCACAGGAAGGAGAGAGACAGGCCGCGAGCTTGCTGAGTGTGGGAGCAAGGGCAAGCCGTTAGCTCCACTGGCATGGGGCCAAAGTATGGCTGGGGTGCTTAATGAACACTCTCTGATGATGAGAGGCCACGAATGAGGCCACTAAGGAGAGGTGGGGTAAGGAGGAGGAAGGATAGGTACATTCAAGCTCCTGGTTCCCAGTGTGCAGGAAGACCTCTTTGTCTAGGCAGGGATGGACTTAGGAAGGATGGGATTATCTCCAAGGAAAGTCTCCCTCAAGGGTGGCAGAGACCTTGGTAGTCAGTCTACTATTATAGGCATGCTGGGACTCAGCATCCCTGACAAGGGGGTCAGACCTCCAGCTTGATTTTGAAAACTAGGATGGGCCAGATTCTTCTATTTCATTTGGTGACAGGGAGCTCACTACCTGTTACCTAGTCCATTTTCAGACATCATTTGAGAAGATCCTGCTTCTCTAAGATATTTTCCACATGCTAACCTTCTAAGTACTTGAAAGCCATAATTACGCTCCCAACCCCTCTAAGGCTAACAATACCTTCCTTCTGTTGATTGCCTCTGGTTTATTCTGTCAGTTGCTTCTATTCACATCAGGTTTTGCATATTGTTTTCCCCCATTAGATTATGAGCCCATTGAGGGCATAGACTAATTTTGCCTTTCTTTGGATTCCCAGCATTTAGCAGTCCCTGGTACTTAATAAATGCTTCTTGAGGTGGATATTTTCCAGTTTGTCCCTAATCTCTTCCCAAAGGACTGACCCTGACCTCATCCAAATTGTGGCAGAGAAGTTTGACCACAGGAGAACATTTCCTCAGGGTCAGAGCACAAAGCTTTCATCCCATGCCTGAGACAGATTTATACTTCAGAGTCACAGCTTTCACTTCAGAAATATTTTCTGCACTAGTACCTGTGAGGTTAGGGTTAGGTTGGCACTCTCATTTAATAAAAGAGGAACATCAGGCTTCTACAGGGGAAGTGATTAACTATAACTGACAAGAACTGAAGTGTAGATTTCAACTAGCATTCACAGATTGCCAGACCCACACTCTCCACTAACCCACACTGCTTCTAATTTCAAATTGCACACATCATTGTTGGTTCCAGGCTTGAAACCCAAAGGAACCTTCTTTGTGATATGGCCCTTCCTCTGCTATTGGAGGGCCATTGCTCTGATGGTTTAGGGAGAGTATGATTAGGAGGAACCAGAAGTCCTGTGTGATATGAGTATTGATCTGAAGACCAATGTAATTGGTAAAAAAAAAAGAAAAGGGAAAAAAGAAAGATCTGAAGGCCAATTTCATAAATCTGAGAGCTTGTGTTGTAGAAAAGAGATTAGACTAGTCTTCCTCAGTCCCAGAGGGCAAAGCAGTGGGGAAAAGTCACAAAGAGACAGATTGAGAGGAAATGTCTTAACAATTAGAACTATTCCAGAGTGGAATGAGCTGCCTCAGAAGGAGGTGAGCTTTTATCATAACTGGAGGTCTTTAAGCAGAGGTAGGATGACTATTTAGTGGGTATACATTTGATTTTCACAACAACGCCTTTAATGCCCATTTTACAGATGAGGCAACTCAGATTGAGGTTAAATGACTTGCCCAAGGACACATAGCTCTCCCATGTCTGAAGCAGGGTTTGAAGGCTGTTCTTCCTGATCTTCAGGAGTGCCATCTAGCTTCCTGATGCAATTATGGAGACTCAAGTTCAGGGAGGTATTGTTCGGGATGGTCTCTAGACCTCTCTAATTAGAGCTCTGACAAATTCTGATTGGTTTCTGGGATCTGAACCCCACAGAGGATCCCAGGCTTCTGGAGGCCCCCTTTGGGTCTCAGTGTTTCCTGGATACCAAGGCAGGACTTAGCCTGCCTGAGTTCTTTACTCCTTGTTCTAAACAGCAAACCTTCCCAAAAGACATACTCCATAACAGGCACTTGGCCAGGCCCTGGGGATACCAAAACACAAAAAGTAAAATCTAATCCTAGATAGTCCTCAAAGAGTTTACATTCTGGGGGGACAGGGTAGGGTGGGGAATACGTACATATATATGTATAATACATACACAAGGTATGTATTATACAAAGTGATATACACAAATATAATATTTTTTTTTTCAATGTTAATCCAAGGTAAGGGGGAAAGGCCCAAGCTGATAGCTGGTATCAGGGAGCATCAGGGAAGGCTTCTTGTAGAAGGTGAGCTGAGTTTTGAAGGGAGCTAGGGATCCTAAGATACCATAGTGAGGGAAAAGAACATACCAGGTTTGCACAAGAGCCAAGACAAATGCCAGAAGACAGAAAATGCAAGGAAATACAGTATCTACCTTCTTTCCCTTAAAAAAAACCCAAACAAACAAATAAACAAAAAAACCCCAGAAGATCAGTGCCTGTGTGCTGCCCAGAGCTTTCTTCCTTCCTGTTCCCCCCCTTCCTGGGAGGTCATCTACAATGACTCAGGATTCACAGCGGCCAGTTCTCTGTTCTCCTTGGTACTTCTCACCTGTCACAGCTCATTCTGTGAGTTGGCACCCCTGACACTTATCTCCCCGAGCATCTGTGGCTGTTCTCAGTTACCAGCCTTCACTTCCATTTCTTGTTATCTGGTCACCAGTGAAGGGCCGTGACTGTGCTTCCCGGCACTTGTCTCATCTCCTGTTGAGCTCGAGCTCCTCTCTTGGCTTCCTGCACAAAATCGTAGAATTGCACCATAGCAGAACCGGTTGTCTTCAGCTGGCTCCTTAACCTTGGCTCCACAAACACGGGCCTTTGGGGGGAGACACAAATCATTTTCATGTGTGCATTCCAAAACCCAGTTCCGAGAAGGCGTGCCCAGGCGTCCCCAATCATCTGCCCAACAGGGATGTCAAGACACACCGAAAGGCTCAGACGCTTCTCTATCTGGCCCAGATCATCCCCAGGGCAATCTCCACTGTAATATGGCCAACAAATAATCATTCGGCCTCCATGGAAGACTTCCATTGAAGGGAAGAACCCACCAAGCAGGGGATAGGCAAGCATTTATTAAGAGCAAGGCCCTGGGAAGAAAGGGCAAAAATGGAGCAATTCGTGTGCCCTCAGAGAGTTTATATTCTACCCAAAGAGACTGCATGAACACATAGAATACATTCAAAGTAATCTGAGGATGAAGACTTGGGGATCAGAAAGGATTTCACAGGAAAGGTGGCATTCGAGCTCTTTCCAGGGAAAAGGAAGATTTTTAAGAGGGAGTGCATTCCAGACATGGAGGACAAAGACATGGAGACCAGAGATGGAGAGGAACTATAAGGTCAATTTGGTTAGACCATAGAATGACCTGAAAGGTCAGTTGGACCCAGATTGGGAAGAAATCTTTTTAAAACCCTTATTTCCCCATCTTAGAATCACTAGTATATATCAGTTCTAAGGCAGAAGAATGGTAAGGGCTGGGCAATGGGGGTTTAGTGACTTGCCCAAGGTCATATGGCTAGGAAGTTTCTAAAGCCAGATTTGAACCTCTGTCTCCAGGCCTGGCTCTTTAGGCATTGAGCCACCTAGCAGCCCCTGAGAAGAATTTTAAAAACCAAATGGAAGAGGCAGCTAGGTGGGTCAGTGGCTAGAGAACCAGGCCTGGAGATGGGAGGTCCAGGATCAGAGTAAAGAACAGAGGGACTGGCACTTCCCAACTCTTGGGAGTTCTTAGCACTGGCTAAGATAACTTTATTTGATGGAGTGAAGGAGTTTCCCACATTACATTATGGACTCATATGGAGTTGTGGATCAATCATAAGTTGATGGGACCCGATCTTTTTCTTCTCTTTCCTTTTCCTTTTATTTTCTCTTCAAACCCTTAACTTGTGTCTCAGAATCAATACTGAATACCAGTTCCAAGGCAAAAGAGCAATAAAGGCTAGGTAACCAGGGTTAAGTGACTTGCCCAGGGTCACACAGCTAGGCAGTGTCTGAGGTCACATTTGAACCCAGAACCTCTCTTCTCTGGGTCTAACTCCCTATCCAGGGAGCCACCTAGCTGCCCCCTCCAGATCTCTTTTGGACAAACTGCTGTCCAACAGAGCCCTTCCCCTCTTGCATCTAAGGACAACACTTGGAACCTGTGTAAGACTTGACATTTATCTCTATTCCATTTCCTCCCAGTAAATTGAACCCACTCCTGGAACCTGCCAAGATCTTTGGGGATTCAGTCTGGCATTGAGGGTATGCGCCATCTCCTTGTTGCTTTCCTACAAGATTAATATGAAGTGCTCTGTCAAATGCTTTGCAGCAATCTACAGAAACTATGTCTACCAATTTATTAACCCCATTTTTTTAATGAAATAAGGCAAGGCTAGCATGGACCTGGTTTGGCTGAAGCCAGGCTGCCTCTTTGGAATGAATCCCTGCTTCCTTTGGAGATGCTCAGTGTCTATCTCAGTATCTTGAATTTTCCCAGAAATCAAAGTCCAGCTCCTGCGCCTTTTGTTTTCTGGCTCCCTTCTCTTTCCTTCTTTGAACATTGGGGAAACATTTGGCCTTCTTTAATCCTGTGCTATCTCTCCCATTTTCCATGATCTTTCAGAGGTCCCTGACAGTGGCCCTGCTGTCACCTCCGCCAGGTCTTTCAGGGCTGGAACGTGTAGTTCATCTGGGCCAGGGGATTTGAATTCATCAAAGGCAGCTGGATGCTCTCTTACTCACTCCTTATTTATCTTGGGCATCCGTTCCCTGTTCGCCATTTTTGTTGTCATTTCCAGTGCAGAGGTCATTCTCCTCGGCAGAGAAAACAGGAACCAAACAAGATTTGAGCAGTTCTCCCTTCTCTGTGTTGTCTGTTCTCATTGTCCAACTGCCTGAAGCGGTGGTCCTCTTCCTGGGTGATTGTTTCTCCTTCAACCAAACAATCATCAAACAGCTCTGAATTGCCTGTTACGTGCCACGTTCCATGCTCTGTGCTGGGAATCCAAAGGCAAGAGTGAAATAACCCTGCCTTCAAGGAGTTTCCGTTCTAATGGAATTTAACATTATAATATACAAAACACAGGGGGCCGTTGGATTGGGTTGAGAGCCAGGCCCAGAGATGGGAGGTCCTGGGTTCAAATCTGGCCTTAGATACTTCCTAGATGTGTTCTCCTGGTCAAGTCATTTAACCCCCATTGCCTAGCCCTTACCACTCTTCTGTCATGGAGCGGAGCCCATACACAGTATTGATTCTAAGATGGAAAGTAAGGGTCGTTGGGGGTTTTCTTTAAACAATGTACAAATCACATCTAAAACAGATACATGATAACTGTCGGGAGATGCAAAGCAGATACATGATAACCGTCGGGAGACGCAAAGCCGTAGACTCAGAGGGAGGGTCGTGTTCTTTACTTTCTTCAGCTGTAAAATGGGAGGTAGTCATCGTACCTGCCTCATAGGATGATAGCACATGTAAAGGGCTCTGCAGACCTGAAGGTGCTCTATAAGCCCTCGCTATGCTGACAGGGATAACGACGATAAAAAGGTGACAACGATGAGCAGCCCGAAAGCCACTTTGGACAGTCTGGAAAGTGTTTGGAGGAAGTAAGAGGCAGGAAGACTGGAGAGGCAGGATGGGTCGAGGCGGTGAAGCTGGAAATGCAAAACAGACAAATGATACTTGTTCACAGAGGTAATAGGGAGCCAGCCGGGTAGAGGGGGACGGGGCGCTCTAGGAGAATCACTTTGGCAGCTTTTCAGAGGATGGATTGGAACGAGGAGGGTCTGGAGGCCAGCAGAACCATTAGGAGGCTTTGGCAGAGCCCAGGTGAGAAGCCACGAGGGCCTCTACTAATGAGGGGGTGGCTGAGGAAGTGGGCTGCTTCCGAGCACGAGCTTCAGGGACCGATGGGATAGGTGGGGTGAGGAAAAGTGAGGAGGTGAGGGTGTGATCCAGGAGGACCCTAAAGATGGGGGTGGCTTTAAAAGATGTGGGGAGGAGGGGCGGGCTCTGCAGAAAGCTCACCCGTCCTGTTTGGGATAGGCTGGATTTGAAATGGCTGTGAAGCCTCCCCTTCAAAATAATGGGTAGTTGGTGATGCTGGAATGGAGCTCACAAGAGAGATGGAGGCTAGTTAAATATCTAGATAGAGGGGTGAATTAATATATTTGTACACAGACTGATATATATATATATATTCCCAGCTTTATAGATACAGGTATACTATATAGATCAATATTTGTACCTAGCTATATGTGTGTGTGTGTGTGTGTATGCACACATACGCAGAGAGAGAGAAGGGGAGACAGACACAGAGAAAAAGGAGACATAGAGAAGAGAGACAGAGACAGACAGACAGAGGCAGAGGAGAGAGGAGGTGGAGACAGACAGGCAGACAGACAGACAGACAAGAGACAGAAGAGAGAGGAGGTGGAGACAGACAGACAGACAGACAGACAGACAGACAAGAGACAGAGAAGAGAGAGGAGGTGGAGATAGACAGGCAGACAAGAGGCAGAGAAGAGAGAGGAGGTGGAGACAGACAGACAGACAGACAGACCAGAGACAGAAGAGAGAGGAGGTGGAGACAGACAGGCAGACAGAGACAGACAGACAGAGCCCCCAGTGGTAGAAGTGGCGGTAGAGGGAGGTGTGGGAGGCTTCACCAGTCCCAGGGATGAGCTGATGAAGGAGGCACAAAGGTTGCCTTGCTTCAGTGAGGGCCCAGCTGAGGTGGGATCGCAGCTCTGGGCCCCCATGGATCAGCCCTCTTGGGCAGGATGGGAGCTGAAAGGAGGGAGGCAGCAGTCGAGAGTCCTCCCCCTGGGAGGGGTTTGTCCAGGTCCGAGTGGCCACGGGACAAGGGAGCAAGGGTTCGAGCAGAGTTTCTCCCCCCATAGCTGAACAAATGCCAAGCCTGGTGTTTTGTCGTTAGCCTTCGCTGCCCGTCGGGCCCCCCTTCTTTGGGCGTCATTCTCTCATTTTCTTCCATCTAAGTTTACATTCTAAGTTGGTGGGTGAGCCTCGGGGTGCCCCGCTGTCCTGCCGGGAGAGCTCTCCCGGGGTCGGGGTGGGGTGCCTAGGCAGGAAAGAGGGTCCGGGATTTGTTTAGCCCCCTCCTGTGACCAGAACAGCCTGCAGCCAGCAGGTTTGTCCTCAGGGGAAAGCCAGTCCCTCTGGGGCAGATGGAGAAGGAGGGGCCTCGGGCCCTTCGGAGTCTGCAGCTGGGGAAGAGGTCCTGGGTTCGGGGGGCAGCCCCTGCGGGGGGGGGGGGGGATAGGGGGGGTTACATTGTTGCCCTCAGGAAGGGGATGGGGCGCATGGGAAAGGGGCCGGTGGGGGGTGCTGGGTGCTGTTCTTCTGTGTGATTAGTAACTCGGCTGACATCTAAACACAAGAGGAGGCCTCCCTGCAGGGGCGGCACCGAGTGGCCCCCTCCCCCACGCCAGCTTCCCAGGCCAGATTGAAAGAGAAGCGGCTTTGCCTCGGGCATCGGCTCTCGGGCCTGCCCGCACCCAAAGGCCGCCTTCTCTGCTGGCAAAGCGGGCAGCTGGGCAGGGGGGCGAGGCGTGGTGGCAGAGGGGGAGGGGAGGACCTGAGGAGAGCCGGGGAGGGGGCAGCCTGGGCCCGGGGGCCTCCCTGCAGGGAGCTCTCCATGGTGAGCGGCCACATTCCTCAACAGCGTTGCTAGGTGCGGCAGCAAACTCTGGAGCTGGCCTGGAGACGTGGGCCTCGGTGGGTGGGTGCTTGTGTGGGTGGGTGGTATGCGGTAGGCCTGGGCCCCCCTCCCCCCCACCCCAGCCTCCCCCAGCCCTCTCTGGGCCGGACATACAGTGAGCCTGGCCCATCCCTCATGTCCCGGGGCCAT
Organism: Monodelphis domestica; assembly: GCF_027887165.1. Taxonomy (NCBI): domain Eukaryota; kingdom Metazoa; phylum Chordata; class Mammalia; order Didelphimorphia; family Didelphidae; genus Monodelphis; species Monodelphis domestica. The sequence goes on along the minus strand of NC_077228.1, from coordinate 33,256,203 downwards.
CTTCCCTCGGGGCCCAGCCCACCCTCGAGGGCCTGCGTCTTTGTACTGAGACAGCCGTGGGGGCCCCCCCAAACACACCCCCTGCCCCGCCCTGCCTTCCCTCCCCCACAGAGGCCAGGCCAGGCCAGGCCAGGGGTTAATGACCAGTGACACCTGCAGGTTGGCTAGTGTTGTTGACACGGGGGAGGGGGCTGGGGGGGAATCGTTGGTGGCTTTATTATGAAGAGCCCAGCAGGCCTGGGGCCTTTTATTGTCCAAGCAGCAAATAAATAGATGGGCGAAAGTAAGTCTTCCCCATGGCTTTTACCAACGGGAGGCTAACAGCTGGACAGGACATGACAAATTGGGCATTTTTCTTTGGGGACTGATCCTTAACAGCAGTCAAGAAGGGAGGGAGGGAGAGAGGGGGAGAACGGGGAGGGGGCATGTGTGCACACCCGCGTGGAGGCTGGAAGCGGTGGGAACAGAGAGCCAGAGCCAGGAAGCAGAGATGGAGCAGACCCAGGATTCCTGGGGCTGGATCGCAGAGGCGGGCAGTAAAGAATGAAGGGGACTCCGCCAAAGGTCACTCGGCATCTAGTGGAGCCTAATGAGTGTGGAATGAAGGAAGCCTCGAGGGGAGAAAGGAGATCAGAGAAGCAGCCATCCAAGGGGCTGATGGGTCTGGGACAGCCAAGAGGGAGGGAGGAAGAGAGGCAGTTTGGTGTGGTGGGGAGGCCAGTGACTGATCCCCCAGCAAGAGCAAGGAAAGGGCCCGGAGAGCCTGAGTATCAAAGCTTAGCCATCTAATGGGGGAGTTGGGGTTCGGGGCAAGAGCCAGAGACGGTGCCAGGCATGCTTGGCAGAGTCAGGAAGATGGCATTTGTTTCATGAACAAAAACAGAGAAGCCACAGGCTGTAGCTAGTGGGGCTGGGGGAGGAAGCTCCATTTTGGATCTGTTGAGTTAGAGGAGCCAAGAGGACATCTAAGAAGAGAGATCATAATCTTTTCCCTTAAAAAAATATCGTAATGGATATATCTTGGTTTTTTCATCACCTGCGTTGCTGATGTTTATATAGCCCGGGAAGGTTTACAAAGAGCTTTACAAATGTGGTCTCATTCAATCCTCCCCAGTGAACCAGATGTTATTATTATTTTTTTAAACCCTTACTTTCTGGCTTAATAAGAACTCAAAGACAGAAGGGCAAGGGCTAGGCAAATGGGGTTAAGTGACTTGCCCAAGGTCATACAATTAGGAAGTGCTTGAGGTCAAATTTAAACCCAGGCCCTCCCAACTCTAGGCCAGATACTCTATCTATTGTGCCACATAGCTGCCCAAGTCTATTATTACCATTTTATTGGTGAGGAATCTTGGACTTAGAGATGTCCAAAGATGGACCTATGGTCACACAGCTAGTAAACGTTAGAGACAAGATTTGAAACTAAACATCTCCAATTCTAAAACCAGTCTTCTCTCCATGCCACCACACTCTCTCTACCAATGAACATCTGGAAGGGCAGGGTTGAAGTTCAAGGAAGAGATTCTGGCTAGACAATTTGGGGGTCACTGCCCCCCCTCATGAAAAGGCATCCATGAAGCTCTCACTTCAAAAAGACAAAGAAATGCAAAACCAACCCATTCTCTCAAGGAACTCCCAGTCTAATGAGGTAATGAACATGCAAATAATTACATCCAAAGAAAGGATAGATGGACTGGACACATTGGAGATAATCAACAGAGGAAAGCCACTAACATTAAGGAGAGCACAAAAAGCCAATTATAGATGGTGAGACTTTAGTGGAGACTTCAAGAAAGCCAAGAGGTAAAGATGAGGAGGAAGAGCATTTCAGGCATGGGGGACAGCTCAAGCAAAAGCCTGGAGCCTGGAAATCGAGGGTCTTGTGGAAGGAAGCGTGAGGAAGCCAGTATCACTGGAGGTGAACATTGGAACCATTAGCATAGATGACATCACCAAGGGAAAAATGTAGAGGATTAATGGGCTACCCCAAGATAGGGTGGCTTCCCCCTCACTGAGCTTTTCAAGCAAAGGCTGGTTAACCATTTGTCAGATGTATTGCAGTAGGCAGCAGGGAGTGAATAAACAGATATTAAACACTTCCTATATTCCAGACACTATGCTTTATGACTATCATTTCGGTAGGGATCCTTTAAGAATGTGGGTTGGACTCTGGTTCTTCCATTCTGCGATTCTGTGAGAGGAAAGCAAGATGAAGCCCATGAGTCCAAGGCCAAATCAGAATCCTCACTAAATCCTGTCTCTTTTGAGCTATTACCTTTTCTTTTCTTTTTTTTTTTAAACCCTTACCTTCCGTCTTGGAGTCAATACTGTGTATTGGCTCCAAGGCAGAAGAGTGGTCAGGGCTAGGCAATGGGGGTCAAGTGACTTGCCCAGGGTCACACAGCTAGGAAGTGGCTGAGGCCACATTTGAACCTAGGACCTCCCGTCTCTAGGCCTGGCTCTCAATCCACTGAGCTACCCAGCTCCCCCCCCCCCCCCCCATTACCTTTTCTACACAAAGACCTACTCAAAACTCTCATTCCTAGGAGGCAGTAGCATTTCCAGTCTCCTCTGTCCACAGTGCTGCTCTCCCCAATGCTCCAGAGCCTAGGAGAATAGATAAAAGGCTAAGGAATCTTCCAGAAGAGGTTAGATACATTGCATGTACTGGCAACATCATGTTCTAGAAAGGTCAAGATCTCCTCATGCTTTGGGACAAGAAAGACATCATCCCTGGATAAGATTAGTCTGCATGGAAAGATCTAGGTAGGACTTCTCCTCCCTCTCCAGAAGAGAATGCCACACACAATTCTGGCATTTTTTACTGAGTGTTCTCTCCAGATGGGCCATTTGGAAAACCCTTCGGTGGGCCAGATAGCCCCTTCAGAGCAATTAGAGAGAGCTATGATCGGGGATAGCCCAGAAAGGAGCAAGAGAGGGGCTCTGGCTGAGGCCTCAAGGTAATTCTGGGAAGGATTCATTTAAGAGAAAACAGTGTAAGGCTAGATCAAGTCAGAGGAGGCTTATTGCTTGGTCACTTGAAGAACTAGAGTCAAGTGTAAAAGAGTCTTCCTAAGCAAGGAATGGAGAAGTTGATTATGGCAGCATCTAGGAGTGATGACCCACTGTAGAGAGCTGGTGAGGGGCAAAAAAAGAAACAATCTAAGAGTTCCACACTAGATTGGTCTTAGAAAGTGGATATCAGATGTCTAAACCTAATACCGAATTGGACACAGAATGCTGGGGACCCTGGAATCTCCTCTCCTGAAGTCTTGGAAAAGATAGCTGTACTTAGTGAATTCTCCATCACTAGTTAGTCTGAAATGGATGGACCCAAAAGCAAAGAATTTCACTGGATGATAGCTGGAGCCCCAAGCTAAGCCTGGCTTGGGTGCTAAAAGACCAGCAGAGGGATTTAAAGAGTTGTGAGTAGCTCCTGCCTCCTTAGAAGTTGGATTGAATGAACATGTTGCATGGTTAGAAAGCCTTGCCTAACCTGTTCCCAGACAGACATGTGGTAGTTGTTCTCTAAGGGTCTACTCGAAGGTCTTCTGCTTAATCCAAGACTACACTGCTTGGCTGGAACCATGTCTGGCTAGCAGAGATAACTTCCAGTCACAGATGATGGGAAGAACATCTACCTACTCTGGCCCCAGGGCCCTTGCCTTTCTGGTTCTTGGGTGTGATGGTTGCACCCAAAGTCAGGTCAGAGCCATTGCCATGAAGAGGAAGTCCAAGGCTCTTTCACTCTCTCTCTCTCTCTCTCTCTCTCTCTCTCTCTCTGCACCTGGGCAATAATTCCTATAGGGAGGGGGTAGAGAGCAAGGGCAGCATGGGACCTTTCATCTTCCAGGAAGTCCCTCCCTCCCCCAAGCCTTGGCTCCTCACTCTCCTATATAATATTGCGCGTTAGAGCTCATAAATGCTGCTCTGGGTCCCCAGCCTGATTGAATTTGGAAGCCATTGTTTACAGACGTCTGGCTGTACAGGGGGATTTATTGAATTTTCCATGAAATGTTGCTCCCCTAATGCTCTGAAAGGCGAGGAGCCCACATCAGAGGGGGCCTGCCTTACAGGATCAGGTTACCTTGAGATGGAGTGTTTGTTCCAGAGTCACTGACATACCATCACCAAGCCTGGGCTTCAGCCTAAGCGAGGATGACAGGATGGCCGCCACCTCAAAAGGGCTGCTCATTCCAGGGTTACTGGCAGGCTTTACCTGGGCTAGAGGGCAAGTAGCAGATTCTGGGCAGCACTATCCTTATAGCCACCTTTTGATGGTGGGGATTGTGTACATTATTTGCCCCATTTTACCAAAGATAAATCCGAGTTTCAGAGAAAGGAAGGGACCTGCTCAATTCATATCCAAGTCCACATTTCAGACCCAAATCTAGAGGAGGAGTTATATGGCTTACTGGGAAGAATACTGGTTCCAGAGTCAGCAGAACTGAGTTTGAATTCAAATTCTCCCCAAGGTCAAGTGTGTGAACTTGGGCAAATCTCCTTCCTGGACTTAGTTTCCACATCTGTAAAATAACAGAAGAAATGAATGAACTCAAAGGTCCCTTTTGCCACTAACTCTTGTGACTCTGTGGGAAGAGAGATCAAGGAAGGTGTAAGATGAGATTCTCTTCCTGGATAGAAGCACCATAGGAAGCCTGAGCCAAAAAAAAGAGAGGGGAGACCTAATGTGAAATTCCCTAGAACTCTGGAGCTGAGGGAAAATATAAAAATCATCACAGGATCAGATTCACAAAACTCTGAGTCAGAAGGGATCTCAGCAAGAATCTCCTTGATAACCGGCCCAGCTAGGGCACCTCCTTCTAGCCAGGGGGAACTCATGGCATCCTGAGGCAGCCCCTTCACTTCAGGAGAGTGGGCAGCATTAGGAATGATTCCTTACAGTTAGGCAAAAAAATCTGCCTCTTTGCTGAAACATTGCCCCTGGTTCTGCTTTCCAGGGCTAAGCAGAATGAGATTGATCCTTCCTCCATGAGACAGCTTTTCTGATGCCTGAACACAGCCTTCTCCTCTCCTCCTACTGATTCCCCCTTGGAATAGTCTCAGGATTCTTTTACCCTCCTGGTTGCCCTCCACTGAAGGACTCCAGCTTATCAGCATCCTCCCCAAAATGTGGCAGCCAGAACTGATGATCCCATGGAAGCTGAATCACTCTGGGGACAGAGAGACCTCCCTAGTCTGTTCACTGTTCTCTCTACAGGTAGCTCAGTTTTCTGGCTTTCTTAACCGCCATATTTTTTAGCTTATGTTGAGTTTGGAGTAAACCAAAATCCTCAAATCTTTTTCAGCCATCTTGCTAACAAGCTACATTGCCTCTATTCCATACTTCTGAAGGTGATTTTTTAAACCTATATGTAAAACTTGATGTTTTTTCCATTTTTGGATGACTGGATTCAGTTCAAGATTTTAGCTTATTGGAATCTTTTTGGAGCCTGGTTTATTTGTTAACTGTCCCCCCATTTTTTGTCATTTGTAAACTTAATAAGCCTAACATCTATCTCTATCTAAGTCATTGAAAAAAAATGCTAAAATAGCATAGGGTCAATCAAAGATATCGAGGGCTCTCCACTGTTGTCTTCCCAACAAGTGGGTGTTAAACCATCAAAGGGTTGGGTATGGCCAAGTCAACTAGTTCCAAATCCAATTGATAAAATCAAGGCAGACTATATTGGCAGCATTCCTCCATCTGTCAGTAACCTTGTCGCCGGAGATGAATCTGGCATGGCCTCATCTTGCTGAAGCCAGGATATCTCTTGGGGATCCCTGCTCCCTTTTTGAGGTAGTCAGTTTTATTCAGTTCAGTTCAGTTTCAATAAAACCAATAAAACATTGTGCCAGGTACTGCGAATGATAGGACAAACCAAAATACTAACCCTGCCCTCAGAGAGCTTACATTCTAGTAGGAAAGCTACAATATTATTTATTTGAAAATTGTTATTTAATTAATTGATTTAGAATATTTTTCCATGGTTACATGATTCATGTTCTGTCCTTCCCCTCCTCCCAACCCCCTCTGTAGCCAAAGAGCAATTCCACTGGGTTTTACATATCATTTTACATGTCATTGATCAAGATCTATTTCCATATTATTGATATTTGCACTAGGGTGATCATTTAGAGTCTATGTCCCCAGTCCTATCCCCATTGACCCATGTGGTCAAGCAGTTGTTTTTCTTCTGTGTTTCTGCTCCCACAGTTCTTCCTCTGGACATGGATAGTGTTCTTTCTCGTAGATCCCTCAGAATTGTCCTGGATCATTGCATTGCTGCCAGTAGAGAAGTCCATTACATGCAATTGTGCCACAGTGTATCAGTCTCTGTGTACAATGTTCTCCTGGTTCTGAAGAGCTACAATATTTACAGCTAAGAAGAGTTGAGATAATTACAGAGAGGAGAATACCCCAAACTATGGAGTTCATAGAAGACTTTCTGTAGTAGAAGGTCCCTGAGAAGAACCTTGAAGAAAGAAAGGGATGTAGGAGCAAAAACGTTAATAAGATGTAGGAGAATTTTGCCCTTTAGAATAGTCAAGTTCTCCAGCCTGTAGTTTGTAAGCTATTATTATCTCTTCTCTTTTCTGAACATTGAGATGTTCACCCTTCTTCACTCTGGCAGCACACTCTCCATTCCTCTAAAGATCTCCAACAGTGGTTCTACAATCATAACTTCCAGGTTCCCTGCCTCCCAGGGCTGTTGTGAGGAGCAAAAGAAAACCCAAAGATGCTGGTGCTCTGCAACCCTTAAATGCTGGCAATTATGAGCGATTACTCTGCCTATAATTCATTTGGACTGCTGCTCACTTCTTAAACTTATCCAAGATAGCAAGGGGCTTTCTTACTATTTCCTCCCTTATCTTGGATATCAGCTCCCTAGGAATCAAGGGTTTTTCTTGTGTGTGTGTGTGTGTGTGTGTGTGTGTGTGTGTGTGTGTGTGTGTGTTGGATGCTTTGGGAAGTCTGATGAAACCTATGGACCCCTTCTCAGAATTCTGTTTTTAAATGCAGAAGGTAGAACTACAAAGGGAAACAATTACATTGAAATAGTTATAAAATATGTCTATACACATGTATCTACAGATATACACACTGTATGCATGTATGTCTATATAGACACATATGTGTATATGTGTTTTTATATGTGGAGAGAGGGGGAGGGAGAGACAGAGACAGAGAATTAGTTCATGGACCCCAGACTAAGAACCTTTGCATCTTTGTCCTGTCCATTCTGGGCCAAAACTTCCAAAACTATTTCTCCTTCCCAGAGGAAGAAGAAACAAAATAAAAGTCTAAGAGTTCCACCTCCTCTATCATCTGTTATCATTGTCTAGTTTAGCCAAAGCAATAGGTTTCTTACATGGCTTTTTAAAAAATCTTTTCTTTGGTAGCCTTTGTTTGCTTTGCCAACTTCAGTTCATTCTGGGCTTTAGCCTTCCTGACATTATTCTTTTAGGACTACAGCACGTTTGTATATTCATCTTGTGTTAATGGCCCTCTTCTCCCTGTCCTCCTTGCATCCAAATTGGCTGACGAGTTTCCCATGCATCCTGACTTTTCTTTTTTGAGAAGGCAGCCTTGTGATCTGTTTCTCAAGAAAATATCACTTCTGTTTCTGCCTCCATTGACTTTTTTCCCCTTAAAACACTTTCTGCCTTAAAATCAATACTAAGTATTGGTTCTAATACTTAGTACTAGTTCCAAAGCAGAAGAATAGTAAGGGCTAGGCAATGGGAATTAAGTGATTTGCCCAGGGTCACACAGATAGGAAGTGTCTGAGGTCAAATTTGAACCCAAGACCTCCTATCTCCAGGCCCAGATTTCTGTCCACTGACTTTTACCCAAATCCTGACCACCACACTCCTTCCTTCCATTCCTTGGACTTTTTTCCATGAGTGTCTCTTTAGCATATTATTAGTCATTTCTCTTTATGACCTATCCTGTTCCTTCTTCATAAGCTATCATTACCCTCCCAGAATCCATCATGGGTCTCATTCCAACCAGGCTCAGTAAAACCTCTGAGGTCTAATTGGTTTCCTGGCATCAGGACCTTGAGTTAAGTTGGCTGTGAGGCTTCTGACAGAGCTCCAAAAAAAATTCTGGACAATTGGGGTTTCCTGGATGGGAAACATCCAGGATTTCATCGAATTCTCTTAATTATTGTTTAGTGATCCTGTATAGAGTTTGCTTTGAATGTATGTTTGTTTCTTGTCTCTCCCCATTAGATTGTGAGTTCCTCAAGGACAGGGACTGCATTTTGCCTCTTTTGTACCCCCAGCACTTAGCACATAGTAGAACTTGGCACATAGTAGGTATTTAATCGATGTTTACTGACTGATTCACCTTGTCCAGGCTTCTTCCAATTTCTTAAATCCAGAGACTTGGACTCTAGACTAATTGTTCAGATTATTGGGTTTCCCTCCAACTGGCCTAGGTTTGACAATCAGGGACTTTTGTACTGCTTTTGAGGAAACAAAGTCCAGAGAAGGTTCTGGCTCAGCAGTCCAAGGACTTAGATTCAAATCCTGCCTCTGATGATGACCCTTGGTCTGATGAGCAAGGGACTCATCTCTGTCAAGAGATTCACCCTCCCTGGCTTTCATGTGTAAAACCAGGGGGCTAGACTTGGTGGCCTCGGGGGCTGCTCCCAGATCCTAGGAGCCTGAGATCTCACTCCTTTCCTGCCGGGGGCCCATCATTCCTGGCTACAGAGCTCACCCCAAGCTAGGCCTGGCCTTTGGTCTGATCATGGCCTTCTAGAGGCCATGAATTCTGCAGAGCCACAACTCTGAGGGGGTCCGAAAGGTTGCCCTGGCCGCTGAGCAGGTGGTAGCCCTCCTACTCTGTCCCAGTCTGGGCCAGCCCCCCTCCTTCTCCCTTCCCTTTTGGTTAGAAAGGACAGAACCATGTCCCATGCTGGGAGCTGGGAGGCCTCGGGGAAAATAAATGTTTCTCCAGAGAGAGCATGTGTTCACCATGTTAGGAAAACATGGCACACGGCAAGGGAGCGGGCTGGTTGGGGCTGGGATAGGCTGACCCGAGGCAGAGGGGGAAGGATGGGGGGGATCCCCATGCAGGAGGGGGAGCCCTGAGGCCCCCAGACAGACCCTTCTTCACGGGGGTCGGAGTGATGTCAGGAAGGTTGTTTTCTCAGATTTCACTGGTTTATTTATCCTGAGCCTGGGCTCCCATCTGGTCCAAGTTCCAGAAGGACTCTGAGCAGAGGCCAGAGCCACCAGAGGAGTCAGACCCTGGTTAATTGCCCCCACCTCCAACTCCCAGCGCCAGCGGCTGGCGCATCTTGCCTGCGCTTCTTCCCCATCCAAGAGTCCCAGAGACCTGCCCTTCAGACTAGGTGTTTGGATCAGACACTGGCCAATGGAGAGAGCAGAGCGGAAGGGTCCTCCTGGGCCAGGCCAACTCCTGAACCCTTTAGCCTGGGCAACAAAAGCACACGAGCTGAGTGTGTCCCAGCCGAGGCTGAGGTCCTTGGACCACGGATGCCCGAATGAGCAGGCTAGGGAGGCGTAAGATGCTGGGAGGGTGGAACGTGAGAGCCTGAACAGGCAGGGGATGGAGCTAAGGGCTCCCCGGTGCCCCTCTCACTTCTGGGATGAGCCCCACCTAGGTCAGCTTCTTCTTCTTGGCACCTGATGACCAGACAAACACTCAGGGCTCCCAGCTCAGAAAGGGGTCTCAAGAGACTTGAATCGTTACGTCTCTCATGTTCTTCTGGTGGGGAAGTCGAAAGATGCATGTTAGGGGGCAGCTAAGTAGCTCAGTGGATAAAAAGCCAGGCTTAGAGATGGGAGGTCCTGGGTTCAAATCTGACCTAAGATATTTCCTAGCTGGGTGACCCTGGGCAAGTCACAATCCTTGTTGCCTAGCCCTTCCTGCTCTTCTGCCTTGGACCCAATACATAGTACTGATTCTAAGATGTAAGGAAAGGGTTTAGAAAACAAAATGTATAAAACCAGTTGCTTAGCTGCTACCACTCTTCAGCCTGGCAACCGATACTCTGAAAGTAGGGGTTTAGGAAAAGACAGAAAGAAGATGCAGATTAGACAACAGGGCAATCCGTACGGGTATGAATGGGCAGCACATTGCATTGAGGTGGGCAAATGTTTGTTGAATGACTGTTAATAAAGGACATTCTCATTATTTATCAACTAAAGACACCAAAAATGGAACTAAACCTGCTTTTTAAGTCAGCTAAACTCCACTTTAAAAATATAAACAAAGATGAGGCACAGAATATGGCTCATTTGGGGAGAACTTCAGGTGTGCACAGGCCCTCCCTGTAAACACACCTCACATGCTGAGTGGATTCCTAGAAGAGTCTCCAAAAAAGTGGGTCTAGCCCTGGGCTAAACTTTTTCATCAATAACTGAATGCTGTAAATGACACAGCTGGGAGGGAGAGCTCAAAATCCTGATGACAGAGTTGAGATCCAGCAAGATTTGGACAGGCTAGGACATCTGAATCTAATTGGAGTGATTGTTGCTCAGTCGTATCTGACTCTCTGAGACCCTATGGGCCATTCTGTCCATGGGGCTTTCTTGGCAAAGACACTGGAGTGGTTTGCCATTTCCTTCTCTAGTGATTAAGACAAGCAGGGTTAAGTGACTTGCTGAGAGTCACATAGCTCTTTAGTGTCTGAGGTCAGATTTGAACTCAGATCTTTCTGACTCCGGGCCCAGTGATCTATTCATTGAACTACCTAGTTGCCTCCTAATTGGGATAATTCATGAGATAATTATCAAGCCTTCCACTTGGGTTCAAAAAACTGATTTCAAAATCAAATCAGTCATTCAACAAGCATTTAATAAATTCCTACTCTGTGTGCCAGTCATCCTGACTTTTATCTTTACACCGGACTTTGATGACTCTGGAAGAGAGAGTAGGGCTGATGACTTTGTGCATCTCTGCCCCACTTAAATCCAATTCACACTTCCTAGCTGCATGACTCTGGGTAAGTCACTTCACTTGTTTATTCCTTAGAGCTCTTCTGCCTTGAAACTAATACTTAATATTGATTCTAAGACAGAAGGTAAGAGAGACAGAGAGATGGAGAGAGAGACAGAGAGGGAGGGAGAGAGACAGAGACAGAGACAGAGAGAGAGAGACAGACAGAGACAGACAGAGACAGAGAGAGAGACAGAGAGACAGAGAGAGAGACAGAGAGAGAGAGAGAGAGAGAGAGAGAGAGAGAGAGACAGACAGACAGAGAGAGAGAGAGAGAGAGAGAGAGAGAGAGAGAGAGAGAGAGAGAGAGAGATGAAAAACTGGAGGAGGAAGGAAAGTACCCTCAAGAAGGCATTTTGGCAAAGTTCAGAAGGTCAGAAGTAGTGCCAAGAAGGGAATGAAGATTGGCCATTCTGGGCCTCTTTCCCAAAATGTGGCATCCGCCAAGAGAAGGGAGCCCACTTGGTGGAGGGACATTCCGGGGTGAAAGGAAGCTGAGACGTAATATCAAAGTCCAGTAGAGATTCCGAAATTTCTCTTTTCTCCCCAAGGCTTCCTCCTCCCTCCCTTCCAGCAAAGAATTATGACTCATACTTTACTGGGAAAATTAAAACCCAGAAGTAGGTTCCCAGGAGGAGGTGAGAATTCAGTAACAGAGAGCTCACCACTTGTGGGGGCGTCACCATCTATGTCTGACAGCTCTCCTGGTTCCAATGTATTTCCTTTCAAAGAACCTACATTGCTGCCTGCGACATCCTCATTTTGCCCTGTCCTCTGAGGCCAAGCAGAGCTAATGTAATGTCTGTTCTCCAGGCTGGCCCTTCAGATTTCTGGAATGTTGAGGCAGGCCTGGTTGCTACCGTGGCCACAGTTCCTGGTGCCTGCCTGGGAGGGCAGTGCCTCTCTTCCTTGCTGGCTTATCTCCCACCGGTGAGCCCCGGAGAACCAGCACCCCCAGCTCTGTTTGTACTCAGGACAAGGTTTCCAATTTGCTCTGCCCTCCAAAGAGCTGAGAAGCTGCCAATAGCATTCACAGGGCATTATCGAGCAGGGGCTCTGGTGTCACCCCAAAGGACCTGAAGCAGGGAGTGAGTGGAACAACCCATTGACTGGGGAAGAGATGCCTGCCTGCATTTCTCACAGGCTGGGCATTCCGGGAAAGACAGGACTGGAGTGGGAGGAGGGAGAGAGAGAGACAGAGACAGACAGACAGACAGAGAAAGACAGAGACAGAGACAGACAGAGACAGAGACTGAGAAAGAGACAGAGACAGAGAGAGACAGAGAAACAGAGACAGAGACAGAAATACAGAGACAGACAGAGAAAGACAGAGAGAGAGAGAGAGAGAGACAGAGAGAGAGAGACAGAGAGAGAGAGACAGAGAGAGAGAGAGGCAGAGACAGAAGAGAGGGAGAGAAAGACACACAGACAGAGAGAGAGAGGCAGAAGGGGGAGAGAGAGACAGAGAAACAGAGACAAAGAGACAGAAATACAGAGACAGAGACAGACAGAGACAGAGAGAAAGAGAGAGAGAGAGAGAGAGAGACAGACAGACAGACAGACAGACAGACAGACAGAGGAAGGGAGAGGACAAAGGGAAGAAAGACTGAGCCAGGGAGGCTGAGATAGGAGCAGGAGGATGTCTGGGCCCTATCCTTGGCCCTGGCCCTGAGGGAGAGACTAGCTATCCTGAGTACATTCCCAAGGGTTCCACCCTCAGGCTTGGCTTCAGGCCCAGGCCCTCAGACTTTTTCTAGGGTGAGGCTTAGGGGTCCCAGGACCAGACCCCTCCCAAGGTCACAGATCCCTCAACCAATCCTTAGGACTCGAAGCCCCCCCAGCCTAAAGAAGAGGAGCAAGCCTGCCTACAGGAATCAGATCCTTCCCATTAGGCCTGGGATCAATACTCAGCAACTCACAAGCAGGCCTGGGGAATTGAGGAGAGAAGGAAAGGGAGGGGAGGGGCAAGGAGGGGGCTAGGCAGAATGAGAGGGAGAAAGGAACTTGGGATGTTTTATCTGAAGAGGAGGGACGGGAATCAGCATGGCATGATGACCAGAGCAATCGATTGGGGTACCAAAGGTTGAACCCCAGGCATTTCTCTCCAGCCCCACTCCACCCAAATAGCAAGCTCTAAAGAGGCAAAATGTAGGGGAGACCCCGGTGGGTCTGGAGCCAGAGGCCTGGACTTGAATCCCACTTGGGCCACAGATTCTTTGAGGCCTTGGACAAGTCTCTGCCCTATTCTGGGCCCAGCCTCCTCCTCTGCCAGATGGAAGGATGGATTTATGGTCCCCTCTTCCTTCCTGGGTCTCCCTTTCATGTTCCTGTCACCTCTACCTTGAGGGTACTCTAGAGCCCATCTTCAATCCCCCTTTTACCCACCTCAGGCAGCCTTGTTCCTTTCTCTCTGCAGAGTGGGCTTGACCTAGCCAGGGCGACATATCAGCGGCCCCATCTGCCTCAGGTAGATGTTGGCGCTCCCATATTGGGCTCTTCTAGCCTCGTCTCTGTGCCCTGGACCTTGGGCCGCCCCCTTCCCTCATTGACTGTCCTCTCTGGACCAGGGAGAGGGAAGGCAGGCTCCCACCCCACACCCGGCCACTGCCTTCATTTCCCTGTGCTAAGCCTTTTCCAGGAAGTGATTTAAGGCCTTGAGCAGACAAGTGCAAAGCCAAGCGTCTAAAGTCAGCACTCTGAGTATTAAGTGGGGAAGAGGAGGCCATTGTCTTATTCATTACTTAGATCTATTGGCAGGGAGGGGAAAGTGGAGAGGGCGGGAAGTGGGGGCATCCAGCCCACCCGGGGCGGATATAGGGCTATGCCTGACCAGGGAGACCCCCAGGGTGGCAGGGGGGACAGAGGGGGCCCAGGGGTAAGGAACGAGGGGAACCACTGGGCCAGTTGAGTACGGAGGGAGCAGCTGAACTCAGAGAGGTGAGCAGGTGAGCATCCTTGGGATGGAGTGAGGCAGGCCAGGGTAGGACTGGCAAGAGTCACCATCTTCTGAATGACTGGGTGACAGGTACCTTCCTTTTTCTCCTCCATGGCCAAGAAAGGTACATCTGGAAAGAAAAGTCAGCAGTTGCCTAATCACATCATGTTAACCATAACTCCTAAAACGATGGTAGTGTCAGGGGTATAGAACATCTCCCTCTGGGAGGCTGAGGTCAAATCCACACTATTCCTATTATTCCCATTTTACAGATGAGAAAACAGAGGTCCACAAAAGTTGTGTCTTGCCTGGGGTCTGTCTAGATCTTTGCCTCTAAGACCCTGGCTGAGTATATGTGGGCAGAGCCCCTCGATTCCACCAGGCAGGCAGGATAGGCTGGGGTTTATGGAAGATGAATGCAGCCTGCGAGACTGGAGGCAGGCGGTGTAGGACCAAGTGTTCTGGGGACAACTACTATAGAGTACTGACCGGGATAGAGGCTCCATTAGAGGCTGGTCGTGCCCAAGGAAGACGTCATAGGCTTGGAAACTGCCCTCTCTGGATCGTCGTGGCACTGCTCTCTGCTGGTCTTCCTACCCCTCTGGCCACTCCTCGCTCTCTTTGGCTAGTTCTTCTTTCAGCTCGTGCCCATTGGCCATGAACTGTCCCCCGAAGCCCTGTCCTGGGACTTTTCCTTCCACCCTCTCTCACTTGGTGATCTCATCAGCTCTCCTCTCTCTGCAGATGCTTGCCAAGGCTATACACCCGGCCCTAGTCTCCCTCCCGAGCGCCACTCTCACAGCTCCAACTGGCTCTTGGACATCTCAAATGGGATGTCCCATAAACCCCTGAAACTCAATATAGCCAAAGCAGAACTCATCTCCCCACACACACCTTCTCCTCTTTCCAGCTTATCTATAATGGTAGAGATCACTGCCATCTCCCCATCCCCCAGGCTCATGACCTAGATGGCATCCATGGCTTCTTGTTTTCCCTCTCTTCCCCCTACATCCAATCTACTGCCAAGGTCTGTGTTTACTTTCATAACTTCTCTCGGATAGAATGAAGTGACTTGCCCAGGGTCACACAGCTAGTTCTAAAATCAGATTGGAACCCAGGATCTCCCATTTCCAGACCTGGCTCTATCCACTGAGCCACCTAGCATCCCTTCCTTTCAGATTACCTTCCATTGGCTCTTATGTGTATCTTGTATGTATGTAGGAATTTATATATTGCGTCCATGTCCAGAATGTGAGGTCCTGGAGGGCCGGGGCTGTTTTTGTCTTTCTTTGCATTCCACTGCTTAGTATGAGATGGGGCCAAAGTAAACATTTCATAAATGTTTGTTGACTGACTAACCTGGAATAGGTTTAATTTTTCCTTGTGGATGAACTCTTGAATAAGCAAGTGGGTCACTAAGGTGGGAAAGAAGCAAGCAGACCCTGAACATTCGGGAGCATTGGGACATTGACAGCCAGTCTGGAGAGGAGAAAGAAGAGGCCAAGGAGCAGCAGCCATCATAAGAAGGCTCGTGGTCCAGGGTCTAGAGTGTTTCCATAGTAAAAGCATTAGCAAGGAAGCCACAGTCCTTTGAGTCTAGGATCTCAGAACTGGAGAGAACAGAACAGCTCTTGTAGGAGCTATTCGGTCTGTGCTCTAAGACAGTCCGGAGAGGGAGCCACATTCCAGCTGGGGCAGCCGGTTCCATTTCTAGACAGTCCTCATCACTAACACATTCTAGTCTTCCTTACATCAGACCCACAGAAACCTGCTTATCCTTCCTGGTCCTGGTCCTGAGCAACTTCATAGCATCCTAGAATCTCAGAGCTACCTAAAGAAGAGGCCCAGGAGGCTCACCACCTCCCAAGACAGTTCTCACAGTTGGGAAGGGCCAACTTAAATTTGTCTGCACCAACCACTGTCCCATGGCCCCTGGTTCTGTCCTCTACTCTCATCTACCTTCTATGTGTTTAAATACTTGAAGACAGCTCTCATGCTCCCTCTAAGCCTCTTCTTCTTGAGACTAGATCTCTCCCAACTCTGCCCGATCCCCAAACACCATGGGGCTGTCTAATTTGTAAAAAACCCTGACCTTCCATCTTAGAATTGGTAGTATGTATTGGTTCCAAGGCAGAAGAGCGGTAAAGGCTAGGCATTGGGGGTGAAGTGACTTGACCAGGGTCACACAGCTAGGATGTAAAATTTGGAGCATTAAAAAAAATAACCCTTACCTTCTCTCCTAGTAACAACTCTAAGACAGATGGGCAAGGGCTAAGTAATCAAAGTGAAGTGACCTGCCCAGGGTCACACAGGAAGGAATTGTCTGAGGCTAGATTTGAACCCTGGTCTTCCCAACTCTAGGCCAGGGTTCTATCCCCTGTGCTACCTAGCTGCCCCTTTCATGGGGCTATCTAAGCCTTTGCCTATTCTAGTTTCCCTCCAAACAATCTCCAGCTTATTGACATCCTTCCTGAAATTCAGCACCTGGGGCTGAACCTGGTGCTCCGTGTATGTTCTGCCCAGGGCAGCATATGGTGGGACTATTGCCCTGGGAGTGCGCCACGCGTATATAAAGGAGATCAGTGCCGGAGATGACATAGCAGAGGCCATTTAGGGACGAGCTCACAAAGTCCCTTCAGGGGGTGGGGATGGGGAGGAGACACCAAAGACATCTTGGGCTTTTTCATCCTGAAAAGGCCATCTGAGAGAGAACATTGGCTCCCCCCCCCCAGATGCCTGCTCTCCTTTCTGCACAAAGGCTGTGGGGTTCATCCCCACACAGATCTGGGCATCCTCATTAAGAGGATCAGGAGGACACAAGCAGGCTTCCGTCTGCTACAATTCTCCCCAGTCTTGTAAGCCTTTTGACAATTGGCCGAAAGATGCCCAAAATCCGAGGTAACACCTCTGTTTGTGGTTTGTTGGTTATGAAAAAGCATTCAAAGCAAAGGCTGCCTTCAAGGCTCTCTTCCCACAAGGCATCTCCCATCCATCCATCCAACCCTTGGAAGATAGAACAGAAACAAGCCCATTTGGTGACCCCTCTGATCAGGGACGTCAAGAGAGGCATAAATCAGGGAGAGGCGCGTACATCCCAGGTGTCTGTCGATCACTGGCTTTGATGGAGGAGATGCAGGGCAGCATCCAAGGGGAGGACCGGCTCATTGCTGATGGCCACGTTAGGAAAGTCCAACTTCCATTTGTCTCCCAGGACAGATTGGAGCTCCTGGGTTCAAATATGGCCTCAGATACTTCCTAGCTCCCCTGCTATAGGAGAGAGATAGGAATGCCTTCCTCAGAACCCTTGCAAAGGCTCCCGGAAGACATCGCTTGTCAGTCCAAGGAGTCTGATCTGACCATCATCCACCCAAGGAAGACTGCACAAAGGGTCGCCTAGTCACCCAATTATGGCGTGCAATTGGCCAAATAAGGATTATCCATGAAGCGCTCACTGTGTGCCCAGCCTAGCACAGAGCACTGGAATACTAACACAAGATGCCCCAAAGAGGCTGCTTTCTAGGAAGGGAGGGCAGCGCGTACGGGGCCGAGGAGTGTTGGCACAGGCAGGGAAGTCGGGGCAATGGCGACCACTGATGGGCGAACCCTTTTTGGAAAGGGGGTATGGAATGGATTACTGTTCTCTGAGCCTGAGTGTAAAGTAGGAGGGTTCTGGGGAGGGAGGACAAAGGGAAGGAACTGAAACCAAGGTGGTAGCCTGTGTCAGAGGTGGAGGCTGGAGCACAGGTCCCAAGGCATGGAGATGCCCAGGAAGGGCCGTGCCCAGCATCATATTTACCCAGAACAGACAGTGCAGATGGAAACATGAGTTGGGCCCAGAATTAAATAGGAAGCGGGGCAGGCGGGATTCTACCTTCAGGAAATTGAAGGCTCTTTCAATGACCCTGAGCTTTTCCAGGAAACAAGGGCCCATCTTTTAATAGAGAAATTTTTACAGGGAAGTGCGGGGGATCAGAATTATTGAGAGACCATTGATGAGTTCACAGATCCCCCTCTTTCCCCCAAGAACAGTATGAAAGTTTCCCCCTCACCCATAGGATTTAGAGCTGGAGGGCACCTTAGAGAGAATGTTATTCAAACCCATTTTAACAGATGGGGAAACTGAGACCAAGAGAAAAGGAGCAACTTATCTAAGTTAACATGAGTAATGGGATTTGAACTCATGCCTTATTTGACAAATTCAGAATTCTTTCCTATTCTGGATCATTCCTGAGCCATGGTTCCCCCGTGCTGACCCTGAGGCAAACACCATTGTGCTGGCCTAGTGAGCAAACCTATGCAGATTATTGTGGACCTTGTCAGATGTGGTGACTCTCATGGGGGCTTTTGTAGCAAGCAGGGTTCGACTGGGAGGGAGGCGGGCAGTAGGGAATATTCAGAAATTATTGTGCTGTGAAAAACAAAAGGAGCCCATCCATGCATCCATAACCTGTGTGGGAGCCCCCCCAGCATGTTTACCTGGGTAGATCTGGATGGGGGCAAACAGGGGGACAGAAACATTTCCTACTAAGCCACAGTGTTCTAGATTTCCCAGAACCACCCCAAAGAAGTGGCTTTGAGGCCTCTCATTCAGGATAATCCCTAAATGGAAGACTGTCCAGGATCAGGCAGCCAAGAGGGGCTGGTCTTTGGGGCAGGAGGTCTTAGAGGGACAGGAAGCTCAGGGGGAGTACAGAAAGGAGGACTGGGGGCCCTCCCCACCTCTTAACCCATCCCTGCCCACTTTCAGCCAACCAAGGCCTACGAGTGGGGCGGCTGGTTTTTCCTCCTGGGACTCCCTGCCTGAGCCTCAGAAGTGGGTCCCAACGCCACCACTTACCTCTCGTGTGACCCTGGGAGACCCTTCGCCTCCCCTGGCTTCAGTATCCTCAGCTATGGATTGCAGATAAGAATGTTTTTTTGTCTGGAGCTTCAAAGTTGAGAAAATGCTGTTTTGGACTGGAGGGAATGGAAGCACTGGGCTAGAGTGACCTCTAGGATCCAAGGGTCCTTGGGCCTGGACGGGGAACCATTGCCCACTCAGTGAGCTGGTGGGGACCTAAAATGCCATTCAGGCTCAACCCCTCCTATTACAAAACCAAGGCTGAGAAAGGATAACAAACAGGCACAAAAAGTAAGCAGTACAGTTATGGCTCAACTGTAGGACTCGAACCTGGGACTCCTGAGTCTTAAGTCATAGAGTTGGTAAGTGGAAAGGATGGAAGGATCTTGGCTGCTCGTGGGTATTTCCTGTGCTTTCTGGGCTTGTCCTCTCCTCTACACCCTCCCAGGACAGTTTGCAAGTCCCTCCCCATCACTAGTCCCTCAGTTCTTGGCTGGGAACTCTCTGACTGCTCAGAGGGCTCCATTCCCCCCTGCCCAGCCCAGGTGCTCCCGCGATAGGAGAGAGAGGGGACAGCAAGGGCAGAGATGGGGACAGCAAGGTCTTGGCCACGCCCGGGCCCGGGAGGGCTGCTGGGAAGCTCCCACGCTGGCCGCTGTGAGACCCGGGCTTGATAGCATCTGCCGGCCTCCCCCGAGCCATCCCTTCCCCCCTGACTCCCCCACCCCTGGCGTTGACATCTCCATTCTCTGCCACCACCGCCCTCCCTGCCTGGGTTAAATATAGTGACCGACTTTGGAGGTGATTAGTAATAAAAATTTAACAAGCATCCATATGTGCGTTTCCCTGTCACTTTTATGAGGCCATTTGCAGGGGAGAGATATAGGAGTGCCTTCAGTCTTCCAGCCCAGCCACTCCAACCTGGCTGAGCTCGGCTCCCCCCGGCCCCTGGTGGGCAGGCACGGCCAGCCTGGACCCAGAGGCATGGCCCAGGATGCCCCTCCCCCGGGGAGAGCTGCTCTGGACTGGGGCTCCCAGGCCCCGAGTGCGAGTCCTTGCGGGCCTGTCTCCTAGGATCTAGCCCCCAGACAAGATCTTGAGCCTCCCCAGACTCCTCCCACTGGGCTTAGAACACAGGGGACCTCGCACGCAAGACCAGAATGCGGTAAAAAACGTCTTGCCGGACCCCTCTGATGGCCCATCTCTAGGCCCACCGCCGGAGGGAGCGGAGGCCACAAGGAGGCCGGGTGACCCGTGTTGAGGTCTGGAAAGGCCCTCGTAGGTCTGCATTGGATGGACATTTAAAATCCTAGGCCCAGCTCCACACGGCCCGAGTTCTCTGAACGTGCGCTCCTTGTCCAGCACGAGGCCCCGATTCAACCGTCCGACGGGAGGCTGCCCGCCCCCATGGGTCTCCCAGGCACGGCTCCCCCTCCTCTCAGAACTCCCAAGCACAGGTCAACCCATCTTGGCCAGGCTTTCTGATTGCCCCTCAGCTCCCAGGGCTCTCTCCCTTGCGAAATTACTTTGAATATACTTATTTATGTAAGCGTTGCATCTCCGCTCCCCACAGACACACACAGCATCTGGCACATAGTAGGCACCCAGCAGATGTGTGTTGACTGGCTGACTAACACACACAGCATCTGGCACATAGTAGGCACCCAACAGATGTGTGTTGACTGACTAACACACACAGCATCTGGCACATAGTAGGCACCCAACAGATATGCATTGACTGGCTGACTAACACACACAGCATCTGGCACATAGTAGGCACCCAACAGATATGCATTGACTGGCTGACTAACACACACAGCATCTGGCACATAGTAGGCACCCAAAAGATGTGTGTTGACTGGCTGACTAACACACACAGCATCTGGCACATAGTAGGTACCCAACAGATATGCATTGACTGGCTGACTAACACACACAGCATCTGGCACATAGTAGGCACCCAACAGATGTGTGTTGACTGGCTGACTAACACACACAGCATCTGGCACATAGTAGGCACCCAACAGATGTGTGTTGACTGGCTGACTAACACACACAGCATCTGGCACATAGTAGGTACCCAACAGATGTGTGTTGACTGGCTGACTAACACACGCATACCCCACCAGAATGGTAGTTCTTGACAGGCAGAGAGAACTTCATTCCTGCCTTTGCATCCCCAGCACTCGGTGTTGATCCACATTTGTGGGACTGAATAATCCTCGTCCTTCCGATGTCAGAGGGGAGTTATGAGGAAAGTGCTTGGCGATCCAGGGGGCTCTGTGTTGGGAAGGGCATTCTGTGCCCCGGGCAAAGCCAGCCTTCCAGGGGTCTCAGTTTGCCTCCTCTCCCAGGCTCAGGGTTAGAGGCCTCATCTCTTGCGTCCTTCCTTTCTTTCTACTGAGTAGGGACTCGAGTCAGTGGCGTGACACAGTTTCCTGCCAGGTTTAGGTAGAAGCCGGGAAGGAAGAAAACAAGCTTCCATTCGGTGCCTCCCAGGTGCCAGGCACTGGGTTAAGTGGTTTACAAATAGGGTCTTATTTTCTTTCCCCCCAAACCCAGGCGGCTGGGGCTGGGAGTGGTCCATTGTTCCCCCTCCCGGCCTCTGAGGCCAAGCAGAAGGACCAAGACCGATCCCTCTTCCGTATGACACTGTCAAATATTTGACGGCGGCCATCATGCGTCCCCTGACACACTTCTTCTCCAGGCTAAACATCCTCCGTTCCTTCAGCCAATTTTTGTCTGGAGTCAATTCAAGACCCTTCCCTGTCCTGCTGACTGTCCTCTGGCCATTATCCAGCCTATCAATGTCATCCCTGAAATGGGCATCATCCCCCCCCCATGTGATCTGATGAGGCAGAGGACGGGGGGCTCGCCCCTTCCTGAGCCCAGAAGCTCTGTCCCCCCAAACGCAGGCCTGATGAGGCAGAGGACAGGGGACTCGCCCCTTCCTGAACCCAGAAGCTCTGTCCCCCCAAACGCAGGTCTGATGAGGCAGAGAGGATGGGGGGCTCGCCCCTTCCTGAGCCCAGAAGCTCTGTCCCCCCAAACGCAGGCCTGATGAGGCAGAGGACAGGGGACTCGCCCCTTCCTGAACCCAGAAGCTCTGTCCCCCCCAAACGCAGGTCTGATGAGGCAGAGAGGATGGGGGGCTCGCCCCTTCCTGAGCCCAGAAGCTCTGTCCCCCCAAACGCAGGCCTGATGAGGCAGAGGATGGGGGGCTCACCCCTTCCTGAGCCCAGAAGCTCTGTCCCCCCAAATGCAGGCCTGATGAGGCAGAGAATGGGGGCTCGCCCCTTCCTGAGCCCAGAAGCTCTGTCCCCCCAAACGCAGGCCTGATGAGGCAGAGAACAGGGGCTCACCCCTTCCTGAGCCCAGAAGCTCTGTCCCCCCCAAACACAGACCTGATGAGGCAGAGGATGGGGGACTCGCCCCTTCCTGAGCCCAGAAGCTCTGTCCCCCCAAACACAGGCCAAGATGGCATTCGCCCTCTCGACTGCCGAGTCACCCTGCATCCTCACGGGAAGTCTAAAACCCCAGGTGTGGCCAGCCTTCGAGAGGTTCCGGGTTGCCCCCTCCCCCAGGCTCAGCGTCCACACGCTCTTCAGCCACGCTGCTGCCCCTTCCCTTCTCCAGTCTTCTTTCCCATCCCAGCGTCCGGATGAGGGACAGGAAGCCTAGGGGGGCTGATGGGTACAAGCCGCTTACATGCCAGTCAAGGATGGAGCAGCGATTCAGATTTAAGTCATTGGACCCCAAATCTCGGTGGTGCAGTCGTTAGAGTCAAGGAGATCTCAGTTCAAATCTGTCCTCGGATACTTCCTAGCTGTGTGACTCTGGGCAAGCTACTTAGCCCTTTGACCTCAGTTTCCTCCTCTGTAAAATGAGCTGAAGAAGGAGATGGCCAACCACTCCCAGGACCACCTTTCAGGGCTTTGGGGCAAGAAGTCCTGAGGCAAGGCCTCCGGGGGAGTTCTGGGGTCGGGCCACCAGGATCGGGCACACGTTCTTGGAGCACTTCTTGGGCCCGCAGGAGAGCTTTAGAAGGGTTCCGGCCATAAGCCCCCTTCGCCCCCTCCGCACACCCAGGCCCAGGCTCTGAGCTCCCAGGCCAGGCCCCGTCCGGGGGGAGGCGCCTTCGCCTTGGCTGTGGCCCGTCGAGTCGTGTCCCGGGCCCAGAGACGCTGTGAGCTGGTCCCAGAAGCCAGACTGAGGAGCCGGGCAGGGAGGGAGGAAGGAGGAGGTCAGAAAGGCAAAGTTTCTTGGGAGGTGAATTATCAGAGGGACCAACACAGGCCGGGCAAGCCCTCGGCAAGGGAGTAATAGCGTTAGAGGAGGGCCCAGGCGGGAGCCCGGCCCCAGAAAGCCTGGTTAAAGCAATGAGCACGGCTAAACCTGCCCTCGGGAGGGCCGGGCAGCCCGGCACTCAGGCAAGCGGGTGGCGGCCCCTCTGCCCGGCCAATCCTTCACGGGAGCTAATGCCAGAGCCTAACGCAATTACCCCCTCCGCCTCCTTGGGGGAGTCGGGGTTGCACAGAGGGCGAGCATGCCCTGCAGCTCCCAGGCTTCTGGAGGAGAGAGAAAAGGGCAAGAGGGGGCCTGGCTGGGAAGCCAGTCCGGGTGGAGGTCCTCCCCATGGCAGGGACGGGGCCTCCGAGGAGAGCCAGCATCCTGGGAGCCCCTGGTCTTGGCACATGGTTCTGGTGCAGAGAACTTGCCTGGGGTAGGGAGAGGTCAGGGTCAGTTCTGGGAGGGAGAGACACAGGAAGGGACAGACAGACAGGCAAGCAGGCAGGCAGACAGACAAACAGACAGACCAAGAGAGACACACAGAGAGAGACAGAGACAGACAGACAGGCAGAGACACAGAGAGACAGTCATAGAGACAGAAGAGAGAGACAGAGAGAGAGGGAGGGAAGAAGAGAGAGAGAGACAAAGACAGACAGGCAGAGACAGAAAGAGAGACAGACACACACACACAGAAAAAGATACAGAGGCATATAGACAGACAGACAGATCAAGAGAGACACAGAGAGATAGAGCAAAAGAGATGCACAGAGAGAGATAAAGAAAGGCAGTCAGAGAAAGACACACAGAGAGACAGACAGACAGGCAAGCAGGCAGGCAGACAGACAAACAGACACACAGAGAGAGACAGAGACAGACAGACAGGCAGAGACACAGAGAGACAGAGTCATAGAATCAGAAGAGAGAGACAGAGAGAGAGGGAGGGAAGAAGAGAGACAGAGATGGAGGCAGAGAGACAAAGACAGACAGGCAGAGACAGAAAGAGAGACAGACACACACACACAGAAAAAGATACAGAGACATATAGACAGACAGACAGATCAAGAGAGACACAGAGAGATAGAGCGAAAGAGAAGCACAGAGAGAGATAAAGAAAGGCAGTCAGAGAAAGACACACAGAGAGACAGACAGACAGGCAGAGACACAGAGACAGAAAAGAGAGACAGAGAGAAGGAAGGAAGGAAGGAAGGAAGGAAGGAAGGAAGGAAGGAAGGAAGGAAGGAAGGAAGGAAGGAAGGAAGGAAGGAAGGAAGGAAGGAAGGAAGGAAGGAAGGAAGAAAGAAAGAAAGAAAGAAAGAAAGAAAGAAAGAAAGAAAGAAAGAAAGAAAGAAAGAAAGAAAGAAAGAAAGAAAGAAAGAAAGAAAGAAAGAAAGAAAGAAAGAAAGAAAGAAAGAAAGAAAGAAAGAAAGAAAGAAAGAAAGAAAGAAAGAAAGAAAGAGGGGGGAGACAGAGAGAGAGACAGAGAGAGAGACAGAATTACAGAGAGAGACTCTGCCCTGGTGGGGAGAGCCCAGCACTAGGAGAAAGAACTCAGGCCTTGGACCAGGACGTAGCTTTGGGGGGGTCATGGCTGAGATGACTTGGCCTGGAGTCAGAACCAGGCTGCTAAGGAAAGAGCCTGGCTCTGGCCGGTGGGGAGGGGGCCTTGGCTGCTCAGTTGGGGCCCCGGGCCTCGGCCTCTTGCCCAGGTAGGGAGGAGCCGGGGGCTGGCAGCTCAGCCTGGCCACTGCCCTCTTGCCCCACAGCCCAGCTGCCCGGTAGGGTGCCTCCCTCCCTGAGCCTCTCCCCTTCCCTGGGCGCTTTTCTGCCTCCCTCCCCCTTCCCCGTGGATATAAATGGAGGCTTCAGCTGCCTTTAAATAGCGCTATCTATCAGAGGGGCTCCCGCTGCCTATAAATCTGCCTGGCCGATGGCTCCCTAAGTGGCCTGATCCGGAGCTGTTTCCGGCGAGGTGTTCAGTTACTGAGGAAGGGCCGGAGCCCCTCCCGAGGGGGCAGGGACCCTTTTTGTCATCTGGTAATTGGCCTTTTTTCACATGCACTTGGTCCCGAGGAGGGAGGGCAGACCCCTCCTGCCAGCCCCTAACCCGATTAGCATCGACTGTCAGAGGGGCCAAAGGGCTGGGCCTAACCCTGGAGACCGAGATCGAGCTGTTGGCTCAACATGGGGGGTGGAAGGGCAGCTTAAACAGACACGGAGGGGACTTAATGAGAAAACCCAATCTCCTGGCAGGCCTGTGGCCCCTGGAAGGAATCAGCAGGAGAGCCAGGGGTGAGCCGAGGTCAGGGGATGGCCGTCGTGGCAGAGACCTTCGAGTTCATCTAGCAAAGCCCGGTGACCCCTTCATGGAATGTTTGAGGAAACTGAGGTTGGGGAGGGGGAAGGGCCCTGCCTGAGCCTCTGCTGGGAGTCCCAGAATCTGCCTTTGAACCTGGATCTCCTGAGCTCTGACCAGGGCTCTCTCCTCTGAACCATTTGCCCTAAGCCAGGCCCGGGAGAGCTCACGGTGCTGCTGGAAAGCACGCGGGGAAGCTGAGAGGGGGACAGTCCTAACTGCCCCCCACGCCCCTTCCGGAGCTTACTACCCCCTTCAAAAATGCCTCGAGGTTCAGAAAGCACTTTCTTACCAACAGCCCTGGGAGAGAGGCCCCGGTTTTGCAGTTGGTTCATCATTCCGGTCGTGTCCAATTCTTCCTGACCCCATTTGGAGTGTTTAGGGGCAAAATACTAGAGTGTTTTACCATTTCCTCTTCTAGCTCCTTTTGCAGAGGAGGAAACTGAGGCAAACAGTTACATGACTTGCCCAGGGTCCTACAGCTAGTATGCGATGAATCTTCCTGTCTCCAGGCTCAGCGCTCTATCTTCTGCAACACTTAATTGTCCATCAAGGTTTTTGAGGCCCATTTTACAGATGAGAGAACTGAGGCTCAGGAAAGGAAAATTCGGCTTATCCAAAGGCATCTAGGTAGCTAAAGTACCAGACTCTTTTTGCTATTTCATGCTACCCCCCAGTAGGAGACCTGGAAGGGAGCAACCATCATATTTCACAGAGGAGGAACCTCGAGCCCAGAGACCTGCCTCACCCAGCCAGTGAGGTGCAAAGCAAGGGTTCGAGAGCACTCTCTCTTTCCTGCCATGGGCTAGTCTTCACTGAGCAGCCAAGACCCAGGCTCTGTTTAGGGATGAGCTATAGGGGTGTTCTAGGGGCAAGAAGCTATTAGCTCATCTACTCCCCTCCTCAATCTCATCAATGACTAACCTAATTTGGAGAGCAGCCACTGATGGATGGGCCCCCTTGGGAAGGGGGGAGGGAACTAGAGCTGCTGAGACTCCCCTCCCTCTCTCCTGCCTTCCTCGGGGACCTGCCTAGGAAGACACTGAGATGCCCTTGAAGGTCACCTTAGTGGCCTCTGGTCAAGCGGTCATCGTAGACACTAAGAGCAACCACCCTAGGTGGGAGGACCTGAGCTGGACTGCCGCTTCCTCCCCCATCACCCCCTCTTGCAAAACCAAGCTTGGGGGCTCCCTGAATTTCTGGAGACTGAAAATGGCAGGGAGGGAATGTCGTTACAGCGAGCGGTCATCCGGGCTTCTCTGGTTTCATATATCAATTCCGTTTAATTGACAGGGTCATAGAGATCATCTAGTCTAATCTTCTCATTGTACAAAGGGAGAAACAGCCCTTAAAAAGCTGCAAAACAATTTCCTTAGGGCCCCTTGGTGGCCAGTAGAAGGGCAGGGCTTCACCCTGAGGTTCTCTGGCTCCAAATCCACCACCCTCTCCCCCAACCACCCCGGGTTGCTTTCGGGTCGCCATTGTTCTGTTCCGTTCAGTCCGCCACTGCTCGCGTGCCGGTTTTGTGGAAGAAAATGTCCTGTTCGTATGTGGTACAGACAAGATGGCCCCCGAAGTCCTGTGAGTTTGTGATTGGGGTTGTCCTAAAGGACCGTCAGGTCACCCTGCGCATGAGAGGGAAACGAGGTCTGAGAGAGAGGGAGGACAGAAGGTGTGGGGAGGGCGGGCGGAGAGGAGAGGAGCAGACGGGAGGCAAGGCATGGATTCTGAATAGCTCATGGGAGCCCTGGGAGTCCCCGGCGTGTGGGGGAAACCAGCACCCCATCAGACACCTTGATTCCCAGCACCCACCCTCCCAGGGCTCACCCAGCGTGGACTTTCCTTGGTTGAGCTGAGATTTCCTTCCATTCCCGAGTCCCAGAGCCCTTTTGCTTTTGTGTAGTCTCCCATCTAAACTAATCTGTAGTTACTGTTTTACTGCTTGCTTCAATAAATGTTTGCTCACTAACTGTGATTATCTTTTGTGTAATAAGGGTTTAGTGAGATGGGAGCTAAGCTGGCCAAGATTAAACTAACTATGACCCTCCTGATATGGGGCAGGACTGCTTCCTACCCAGAGCAACCAGGCAAAGTGGCTTTTATCCTGAACCTGCACCCTAGACTGCAAATACCTGCTTGTAATAGAGAGACCTGATTTTAGCCCAACACTTCTCTTGAAAATAGGAGAGAGAAGGAATGATTGCTCAGTGATCCTCTTCTTCTCCTCAATGAGAGAAATTGAAGCCTTCCTAGAGATGTAGAGCACTTATTATCCACCCATATTTTATTTATTCTTCTTCTTCTTATTATTATTATTATCCACCCATAATTCCATGCTACATATGCCAAGGTCCCTGGAGCTGGCTTTTAAACTACTATGTGTACATCTACCATGAGAATCTCCTCGTAGAACTCTTTCGATATTGCATCAGGACACTCAAATGGTCTGCCAAGAAGCCAAGCTTGGGCAGCTCCTCCCAAGCCAGAAAGGCTCTGAGCAGGAGCCATCGATGCCTAATCGTCTGTGGCAGAAGGGCTGGCTTAGCGTCCGACCGTCACCATGGGCTCATCACCAGCCTGACTGCTAAAGAGGGAGGAGTGCTTAGTCCACAGTGATGCTTCAAGGTTGTCTACTCCATTTTAGATCTGTGACTGTGATCTGTATTGCTAAAAGCAATCCTTACACTGATGAAGTCTAGGGGCCTCGAAGTTTTGAAGAATGCTCATCACTGGGAATGAAAAGGCAAAAAGGATCCTAGTCCTTGCCCTCAAGCAGCTGACAGTTTTAATATCTCATAAATAGACAATATAATACACGGGAGAATGTGATGAAGGCAAAGAGGAGATGCAGGAAAAGTGCGCTGGGAAAATTGGTAAAGGAGAGAAGCCTTCTAAACTCTGATGCAACAAACCTATGACTGAGGCGGACTGGGGAGAGGAGGGAGGAGTGGCTCTGAGCAAGGCTTCTTTGGCAAAGAGAAGGTGAAAGGTGGAAGAGAGAGCACAAATCATGGATGCTTTCCTAGGAACCTATTTTCCCCAAAGCTCTGAGGAGGAGATGAGAAATGGCCATCCTCCCCTCAAGGCAAGGCTCAGGAATTCAAGGTCCAAGGGGGATGTCATAGAAGGTGGGGAGGGTCTCTCTGAAACATTTTCTGGTTAGGGGTGTTGGGCCAATTGAGAGGAAGCAAATGAAGGGGAAACATCGAGAGAGGAAGGGGAGAGACAGAGAGACAGAGAGAGAGAGAGAGAGAGAGAGAGAGAGAGAGAGAGAGAGAGAGAGAGAGAGAGAGAGAGAGAGAGAGAGAGAGAGAGAGATTTAACACTGAGATGTTTTGCCAGGAGCACCTGACTCTGGTTGGGGGCTCAGAGCTAACAAAAAGTTAATTGCAAATGTTTGTATACTACTCAGAATGGAGGAACATTTATACTGAAAGGTAACCCTAGACAATGTTGGAAGGAGGGTGAGAGAGTGGCAGAACAGCCCTGATCACCACCTTCCCACTAGTACAGTAGCATTAGCCAGATCCCCAAAGCTGGGATAACAGGGGAGCCATGCCATACTGGGCATCCTATAGACAAGTGGTAAACCTCAAATCTTCCTTCCAATTCTGTCTCATCTGGCCAAGACACAGACATTTGCTTTTTCCTTTAGTTCAGCCATTTTTCACACTCAAAATGCCACATTTGGAAGATCTTTGTACAGGCTTCTTTCTGTGTCTGGAAAGCACTCCCTCCTCATCTCTGCCTCCAAGGATCCCTAGCTTAGCCGCTTTCTGGGATTGTTTTTGGCTTTGTATTTTTAGGTCTTTGCCTAATGTCTATATGAGTAGATTTCAGTTAAATTGAACTGAACCTGAGCGACAGATCCGATCCAGCTAGCATGCATTAAGCACCTATTGCATACGAGGCGCTCTCCTCAGTGCTGATATACAAAGTCAAAAACAAAAGAGCCCCTCCCTCAAAGGGCTGATATTCTATGGTCTCTCTCACTGGACAGATCTCAACAGTGGCCAGATCTTGTCATTCTGTTCTCTATCACATCCCTCACATATGTTTCCTTCTCTCCACTCACATGACCCCCAGCCTAATTCAGACTCTCAGCACCTCCCTCCTGGATTATTCTAAGAGCCTCCTAATTGGCCTCCTTGCTTCAAGCCTCTTCCTTCTCCAGGTCCATCTTCCACTCGACTACTAATGTGAATTCCCTAACAAGAGAAAATGACCGTGTTGTCCCCCCAACTTCCTCCTAGAACGCCTGACTTCCTTTAAGATTCAGCTTGTACAGGAGATCTTTCTGGGTCCCCTCACCACTAGCACCAGCCCTCTAAGGCCATCTTCCATTTACTCCGTATTTATCTTGAATAGACCACTTGAGGTGTGTTTCTACAGCCACAGATGTTCCTCCAGATGATGAGATCCCAGCACCTATTCCCTTTCCTCACCTTCCCTCTGTTTGGAGAGCCTGCCCTGAACCCTCCTTCTTCCACCCAGGGCTATTCTTGGCTTGTTAACTTTAGAAACATAGCAAGGGGCAGCTGGGTTGCTCAGTGGATAGAGAGTCAGACCTAGAGATGGGAGGTTCTGGGTTCAAATGTGGCCTCAGACTAGCTTTGTGACCCTGGGCAAGTCACTTCACCCCCATTGCCTTGCTCTTCCTGCTCTTCTGCCTTGGCTCCAATAACTTAGTACCAATTCTAAGAGGGAAGGTGAGGGTTTAAAAAAACCAAACAACTTCTCAGAGGTAGACAGACTTAGAGCGGGTGAGAAAGCATCCTTTACCAAAGACAAGGAGCAAGCGCTCTGCCTATATCTCAGTGGCTTTCCTTCCCCGGCCCTGCCTCTATCTCAGGGAAGGTGGGAAGACTTTTACTGCTTTTAGCAAAGAGACGCCTTCCCAGAGGGGGCTGCCAGGGCGGTAATTCCTGCAGAGAGGACGGGCAAGTCACCCAGACTCCCACGTCTGCCCTCCGGGGCCCCGCGGGACAAATCTCCTCATCGGCTGGTTTCCCCGGGGTCTAGCCGGCACCTTGAACAAAGAAGGCGGTTAATCAATGCTCACTGAATTGAAATGGGTCCCCCTCCCTTTCCTAGTCACCTCCCTGGGAAGCCCCTTCAGCTGGTCTGGGTCCTTCCTCCAGTGGGAGAGCAGGAGGCAGCGAGGGGACACTGGAGGCCAGCGGTGGGATGTGAGATGGACAAAGGATAGACATGGGCAAGGGCCAAAGCAGAGACCCGTCTGGGAGCCTGGCGGAGATCTCTACTCCCTGGCATAAGGGAGCTATGGAAGGTATTTGGGGAGGGAGGGAACCAGCAAGGCTCTGCACTAGGAAAGAGCCACCCTGGGAACTCAGTTGGCCTGGGGGTTAAGAAAAAGAAGAAAACCCAAAATGTTCGTGTGCTCTCCACCTGGGGCCTACAAGATGGCTCGGAGGGCAGGCCCAGCAAGGGCACCATCTCCCCAGCAAGGGCGCCGCTTCCCCCTCCCCCTCCTTGGACTGGCCTGGACAACCCCTTCCTCCCTCCCCACTGCCCCAAAATTATTATAAAGAATTATTGCCATTGGGACGTCTTCCCCACTGGAAGGAGCAAATCGCCTCATTCATAATTTATACCTTCAATTACTATTAATAAAGAAATATTTCAGCAGCAAATCGCCTGGGAAAATCGCACGTAACGTTGCATTAACATTCTATTTGAACATTTTCATCACATTTGTTATAGAGTTAATAAGAGGGATACGGTCCCCTGACTTCTTCATGAAATTATGGGCTGACGATGATAGTTTAATCTTTTAGACTTTATCTAATATATTCACTTTACTAATTGAGCCATCCAAGGAGCAGTTAGAGATGTCCTTAAACAGGAGGCCCAGGAAGTGGGGCTGGGACTCTGCTCCCAGAGACACGCCCCACCCAAAGTGGACCCACCGGCCCTGGACTTTAGGAGGCCCGAGCCTCCCCCTTGAGCTTTAGAGACCTCTCACCGACACTAGCCATCCGAGGCCGGACTGGAGAACTTCCAGGAAGGTCCCTCATCCAACCGTGGACCTCTCTGATGAGCAGCCTCCACATCCTCGGAGACACTCGCTCGCCCCCAAGACAGTCCCTTCCACTTTGGGACTCATTCATTCCTACTGGAATATATTCCCAACCGGAAAGCGGGGCGTCAAGGAGGCAAGCGGGAGAGAGGGAAGAATAAAGGAGGGGAGAGCGAGAAGGAAAAGAGGCCAGAGAGGTGGGATGTTCACAGCCTCCTTCATTCAATCTGCATGGTCTGCGCCTTGAAGGCCAGGAGGGAAGGGAGGAAGGAGGGGAGCCTCCACTCCCTCCAGCTGAGCCAGGACAGGAGGGCACCAGGGAAAGGAGAACAGGGGCCTCGAGGGCTTCATCGTCCTCCTCTATAGACGTGGAAACCGAGATGTGGGGAAACTGATGGGTTGGCCCCGGAGCTGGCCGACACTGGACTTCCTGTGACTGGGAGCAACACCACTTTACAGTACAAAGGAGGATGCTGGGAGATCACAACCAGTATCACCTCTTAAAAGAGGGAGAAGCCAAAGAGGAATAACCAGTTTAAGGAAAGTGTGTTTGCCGAGAATCCCAACTAAGCAAAGCCACCCCAAGGGCATTTAGGGAAGAAACCCAGCAGAGACAAAAAGGAGAAAGAGAGGGCTGGGGTGACTGGCAGAGCAGCTTCTTTTCACTCTCAGGCACATGGAGCCACCCTATTGGATGCTAATATAAACACGTCTTTTACCTTTTTACGTATATTTTAAAAATTTCCTTATTTTAATATATATTTATAAATCTTTAAAAATATATTTATTTGGGTTTTTTGTTTCATTTTGAGTGCTGATGTTTCCCAGCCCTACACTAGAGAAAGCCAATATTTGACAACAATAGTTGACATACATGCACATATATGTATATAAATAAAAAATATACATATATTTGACACAGATTACATATGTGTATATGTGTGTGAAACATACAATGTGTGTGTTCGGTTGTTTTCAGTCACGTATGACTCTTTGTGACCCCATCTTGGGGTTCTCTTGGCAAAGACACCAGAGGGGTTTGCCATTTTCTTCTCCAGCTCATTTTGCAGATGAGGAAAGTGAGGCAAACAGGGTAAAGTGACTCGCCCAGGATCACACAGCTAGTATTAAGTGTCTGCGGTCCGATTTGAACTCGGGTTTTCCTGACTTCCAGGTCTAGCATCCTATTCACTGGGCTCCCTAGAAGCCATCCACTCCCTCCTTCCGTGGATCTGTTCTTTCTCTGGATGGGGAGAGTATCTTCCCTGGCAGGCCCTTTCAGTCGATTTGAATATTCCTGTGACTCGGTTGTTCACAGTTACTCTTGGAACAATATTGCTGTCCCTGTAGGCAGGTTCTCTTGATTCTGCTCGTTTCACTCTGCAGTATTTCATGCAAGTCTTTCCATGTTTTTCTAAAATCAACCCACTTGTCGTTCCTTACAGCTGATTGTGCTTTTAAAGAAGTGAAAATGGCACCAGAGAAAACACGACTGGGAAAAGTCTACAGGGCCCACCCAGGCGCCTCTGAGCTTCTCTCTGGAGGTTATAACGCAGTTTGGGGGGCTTTGAGGGACTGCTGCACAATGTATATAAAAAAAGGAAGGACACCCCAGGCACAGAAGAAACCTTGAACCTTATTATTAATCCTCCAAAAGGGAGCTGAAGTGAATCCCATAACCCACTGACAGAAATAACCCTTGTCATTATCATCTGTTTACTAGAAGCTGCCAAGAGGCTCGGATACCTAGTGTCAGAAGCCTTGAGTTCAAATCCTGCCTCAGATGATGCCACCCTGGGCAAGTCACTTAGTCTCTTTCTGTCCCAGTTTCCTCATCTCTATTTTCAGCACAGTACCTAGCACATAGTAGGCGCTTTGTTCCCTTCCTCTAGAATGAAGATAATAATAGCACCTACTTCCTAGGATTCTTAAGGGAATAAAATGAGGTTATATGTGTAATATAATCTTTGCAATCTTTAAAGGGTTAGAGAAATGCTCATTATTATTGGCTATTAAAAGGCATTTGATTCAGTAGAACAAGGCAACGCTGATAATGATGATGATGATAACGAACATTTACAGAATGCCTACTATGTGCCAGCTCTGATGCCAACTGCAGTCCATGAATCTGGAACAGTGACTGCAGAGGGACAAGATTTGGACCCAAAAGTGAACAGGAAAGAAGAGGAGGAGGAAGATGATCTAGAGAAGGAGGAGGAGGAGGAAGAGAAAGGTGGACTCGGACGCTGCCTTTGAGAAACCACAGAGTTCTTTACTGGTGCAAAATTTCTCCCTTGAACAAAGACCCATCTTTTGAATGTCAGTGTTCATCTGGTGAAAATGGATAACCACAAGTCATAGAATCCCGATGAATCCCTAAAGAGCAGAGGTGGGAGTGAGTAGTGAGCAGTGGCCCTTGGTGGACCAGAGCTAACTGCACCACATTATAAGTAAGAATTGATACAGGATGGGCAGCTGGGTGGCTCAGTGGATGGAGAGCCAGGCCTAGAGATGGGAGATTCTGGGTTCAAATCTGTCCTCAGACACTTCCCAGCTGTGTGACCCTGGATAAGTCACTTAACCCTCATTGCCTAGCCCTTTACCATTCTTCCACCTTGGCACCAATACTTACTATTGGTTCTAAGACATGAGGGAAGGGATTAAAAAAAAAAAAACAGGCACAGGAGCATTTAACCGGTCCCTGCTTCTTTTTCTATATCTATTTCTAGATACAAACATCCTTTTAAATAACGTGATCTAAAATTTTAACCAGGGACCACAAATTTTGACAGCAGGGGAGACAGAGAGGAGAAAGTTTCAAGGGACGAGATCGACTGAACTTGGCAACTGCCTGGATATTAGAGAGGAAAATTTAACCATAGTCCTCCATGGGACTTGGCCCAATGTGCTGGCACACCCTGAGGAAGCATTATTATTCATTCTTCTCCTAAGGAAGTATTCCATATGCTTATGAAGAGAACTCTGAGGTTATTAATATGAAATTCTTCATGGATGGTGGTGATAAAGACAAAAGGTGGAGATAAAGTAAAAAAAAAATCAGTTAGATAATGCCAGTCAGGCCAAAATCTCTGGACTTTGCCTGTCAGACTATGGGCAACGAGCAGTCCGCATCCACTTGATTTGTCCTGTGTGGATTGTTCAGTCAAACTCTCTTAAGTGCTCGTGGCTCTCATTTAAAAGGCTCTGCAGTGTGCTGCAGTGTGTTCTCTTCTCACACCTTCATCAGGGACCTTTTAAATGAATTTTATTCTCCTGAAAGTTTTTCAGAGCTCCATAATCTAGCATAAGGGAGGGGAGGTGTGGATGTTTCCTTGGACATCTTTTCTGGTGTTAATTTTCCCCCAGATTTCCCCCAAACCTTTGGCCTGTTCTCCTCTTTCAGGAACCTTGAGAACTGATCCCTAAACTCAGTCAGACATACTATTAATGGACAATAAGGCATGGTAAAGGCCACAGAGAGTTATGAAACAAAGGTCTGTGGGAGGCCAGAAGGGATCAGCTGGGCTTTAAAGATGGACAAAGGAGGAGAAGAGCATATTAGGTCTCCAGGCTACATCCACCAAAAACTGGCACAGAATGGGAGAGTTGGGCGGGACGTCACTGATGACGTCATCCAGTCTATATCTGAAAGAAATCCACATTCTGACTCACCCGGTGAGTCTGAAGCTAACCCACCCACCCTACCCTCTCGGCTTTGGGCTAGCTCTCACGGTTAGCTTTTCCCGACATCAAACCCAGATCTGCTCCTTTGCTATTCCCATCCTCTGCTGCTGATCCCTGGGGCCAGACAGGAGAAGTCAAATGCCTCTGCCAAGGACGATGGGAGGCACGTTCCCTCTCAGTCTTAGCTTCTCCCAGCTAACAACCCCCATTTCCTCCAACTGCTGCTCACATGGCATGGTGACAAGACCCTTCTCCATCCTGGCTGCCCCTCCTGAGGGTGTTTTCCAGCTGACCCAAGTCCTTTCTAGGTTATGGAACCCAGAACTGAATGTGGCATTCCAGATGTGCTCGGAACAGGAGAGAGCACAGGAAGAGATGGTGACCTCCCTATTCCTGGAAGTGCTGCCTCTCTTAACGCGAGATCCCATTAGTTTATTTGGCTGCCACATTACACTGCTAATAGCTAACATTTA
Source organism: Monodelphis domestica (assembly GCF_027887165.1). Taxonomy (NCBI): domain Eukaryota; kingdom Metazoa; phylum Chordata; class Mammalia; order Didelphimorphia; family Didelphidae; genus Monodelphis; species Monodelphis domestica. Next base: position 33,220,610 of record NC_077228.1, on the reverse strand, counting down.
TATAGCAGCTAAAATCCCACATTCTATAAGAAGCCTTTCCCAATCCCCCTTAATACTAGTGCCTTCCCTCTGCCAAGGGCTCTAATTTTTCCTGTCAATAGCCTGTTTTTGTACTTAGCTGTTTGCACATTGTCTCCTCCGTTAGACTGAGCAGAGACTGGGTTTTTGAAGGATTTTTTTAGCCTTCTATTGGATCCCCATCACTTAGCACAGTGCCTGGAATATAGTAGGGGCTCAATAGCTTGCAAATTGCTCTTTAACTGGCTAGTATTTTAAGATTGGCCATTTGCTCTACATATATTAACTCATTTGGTCTTCACAACAATTTCTGGGAGGTAGGTGCTATTGTTATTATTCCCGTTTTACAGATGAGAAAACTAAGGCAGAGAGAGGTGAAGTGACTTGCTCAAGTTACACAACTTCTAAGAATGTAAGGCAGCATTTGAACCCAGGTTTTCCTGACTTCAACTCCAGCAGTCTCTCTCTTATACCACCATACTTGATAAATGTCAGCTTTCATCGTTTAGAGAAAAAGAACAACAGTTTTTATTTGTACATAAAGTACCTTTGCAAAGTTCTTGAGTTTGTAAAATCATGCATGTCGGAGTCTGGAAAGACCTTAGAGACTGTCTAGTCCAACAATTGCTCAGGGTCACACAATAATTAACAGTGTCAGGATCTGAACCCAGGTCTACCAACACCTGTGTCAGTGCTTTTTCTAACATCCTAAGCTTCCTCTTCATGAGTGACTGATGATTCTTATTGATCTTGCAGGCCTCTAAGGTTCCCCAATCATTTTGTAGGCAGACAACTTAGTAACAAAGTCTCCTTTATCTTGTACTTGTACTTGCGGGATTGTTTTTGGACCCAAGGGTGAACATTTGCATTTACTCCTAGTGGATTTCATCTTCATAGATTTACCCAGTGTGCTTGCTTGTCAGGGTTCTTTTTGGATCCTGATTCTGTCATCTGTCATTAACTGTCCTACCCAGATGGGGTCATCTGCTCATTTAAAGACAAATCATCCATCTCGGCTTTTAATCAAGTCATTAATAAAAAGCATTAATGGAGTTCTATAATTTTAGGAAGGCTGCTGACAATCTGGAAAGGGTCCAGAAGAGGGATGCCAGGATGGAAAGGGGCCTCAGGTTCATGCCATAAGGAGGGAACCAGGGAAATGTAGTCTAGAGAAGACTCAGGGGGGACTTGAGGGATGCTTTTGAGAACATGAAAGACTGTCCTATGGAACAGGACCCCAGGGCATGAAACAATGGGGAGGGGGCGAAGGTGGGATGCTGAGACTTGCAGAGGCTGATCCAGGCTGATGCCAAGTAAGGATCAGAGAGGTACTCAGGAGGTCATAGGCTCCCTGTCACTAGAGGTCTTCTAGCTGAAGCTCCAGGAGTGTATCAGTCTGCCTCTTTTCCCCACCGCCCCTCCAACATCAATCATCTTTGCCTTGCTGGGTAGATTATAGAGGGCATCATTGTTGAGGAATCAGTTGGACTAAATACCTTGGAGGACCCCTCCAGCTCTGAGCTGCTGTTACTTAAAGGGATGTTCAAAGAAAGTGCTTCATTTTCATTCATTTCTTTACCCAACAAACTTTTATTCATGAGCCCCTAAGATGTGGCAAACTCTACACAAACACAAAAACAAAATAACTCCAGTCCTTTTTGAATAATTAGATTTCTTTCCAATTAGCAAGGATTTATTTTCTCCCTCTCTCCTCCTTCCCTTGTTCCTCACTCCAACCGAGAAAGAAAAAAGGAAAAACAAAACCTTTGCAATAAATATATAGGGTCAAATGAAACAAATTTCCATATTGGCCACACAGAAAAACATGTGTCGCATTTTGCACATTAGTCTGTCCTGTCCTTCTTGGGAGGTGAGGGCATTCTTCACGGTCAGTCTCCTGGAATCCCCATGGTTAACTTCATTCTTCAGTCTTTCAAAGTCATTTGTCTTTAATGTTATTACATTCGATTAATTGTTCTCCTAGTTTTTCTGCCTTCATTCTGTATCAGTTCATATGTATTTTCGCAGGTTTCTCTGAAACTATCTCTTCTTTTCTTGTAGAACAATATTAGTCCATTTCTTGCATATACCATATTTTATTCAGCCCTCCTTTTGTTTGCAATTCTTTCCCACTACAAAAAAGCTATTCTAAGTATTCTGGGGTCCATATGAGTCCACTTCCTCTTTCTTTGATCTCTTTGGGTCAAAGGGCATGCATAATTTAGTGACTTTGCGATCAGGGTTCTTTGTTCTTTTTTAAAGCCTTGCCTTCTGTCTTAGTAGCAATTCTAAGACAGAAGAGTGGCAAGGACTAGGTAATGGGGATTAAATGACTTGCTCAGGATCACACAGCTAGTTAAGTGTCTGAGGCCAGATTTGAATCCTCTTCCTTCCAAATCCAGGCCTGGTGCTCTATCCACTGTGCTACCTAGCTTTCCCAGGACCATAGTTCTTGATTGCTCGCCAAAATAGTTGGACCAGTTCACATAGCTCTACCGACAGTGTATTAATCTGCTTCTTTTCCCATAGTCCCTGCAACAATTGTCATCTTTGCCAATCTGATGGATGTAAGGCAGAACTCAGTGCTGCTTTAATTGGTATGCCTCAGATCATGGTGAAATGGAGCCTAGTTTACATATGGCTATAGATAGCTCAGATTTCTTCCCTTCGGAACATATATTTTGGTGATTTATCCATTGGGGAATGAAAGAACCTCTTCCCTCAAGGAGCTTAGATTCTACTGGAGGAGGGAGGGGAGATAACAGGCACACAAATAAGTGAATAAAAAGCAGATTAATCAAAGGAGAAGTTAAGGTCCCAGAGAAATGGGTGCTGTTGTTGTTATTGCTGATGTCTAAGATTCCCCAGGATGACGGTTCAGAAGCAGATGTTGCTGGGGTTGGGGATGTCTCCTCTAAACGACTTCCCTCCTACCTCAGAGAGCCTAGAATGCTCATCCATAGCCAGAGGAAAACCTTGATATGACAAGGTCTTGGAGGGATGGAGGGATGCTAGTGACAGATTAACCCAAAGCCTGGCTGAACTGAAAGGAACTATGGAGACTATCCCAGAGCTGGGAGCTTCTGTGATTGGAGCCATCCTGGTGATGGGAGCCACTAGAGGATGGCAATGGCAGGAAAGGCAGGAGGTCGAGGGGCTGGGGCAAATACTCTCTCCCTACAAGAATAAAGCCTAGAGGATCCTGGGCAACTCTTAGCTCTGCCCTGCAGAGATGGAACCACAGAACTAGGAAGGCCCTCAGGGATCCTGATGTCCAATCTCTCATTGTTTAGAAGAGGAGACTGAAGCCATGGAGGGAAGGTCTTGACCCAAGGCCAGCAAAGTATGAAGGATGCTTTGGCCTGGAGAGCTGTAGGTAGAGAGAGGCCACTCTCAGCCCTGCTATTTCTCTGTGCCCCTTCTCTCCACCCCTCCCCAGCCCCCTGCTAAGGGGCAGGATGGACCCTGGTGTAAACAGGATGGACCCTGTAAACAGGCCAGACAGTGAAGGATGGAGAGGCCGGAGGTGTCCCGCTCAGCCCAGCAGGATCCCAGTGGCAGGGCATTGTCCAGGAGGAGGGGGGAAATGAAGTAAACAAACAGAAGAGATCTCTTTTCAGATCCTCACTTGTTATTTCAGCCGGACAATTGCCTAGCAGGCTGGGGCTGGAGCTGGGGCTGAAGCTCAGATGGTCCCCTTCCCTCCACTCCTGACCTAGGACCCTGGCACCCCCTTGCGCCTGCCCCATAGTGGCCTTTCTCATGGGACTGACAGGAAGGGGCTGAGGCACAATTACAATCAAACACAGACAGGAAACCAGAGAGGAGCCAGGGAGGTTTGGGCCTGATGGAATAAAGGGCAGGAGCCCAGGTCACCTCCTGCCCACCCTTGGGTGAGAGAATCCGCTGAGTACAAGAGGGTATCCGGTCACATTCCCTCTGGTCCTGGGCACCTACTGTGTGCTTAAGTATGACAAGAAGCTCCCTGTCTGTGGTGGACATTCTTATCCTGTTCCTTTGGGGCTTGACCAGCCCTGTGTGGGCATATGTGTGGCATCACTACACCCAGATGAACAGCTATGGACAAAATCTTCCCCCACTAGACCTTGAGTTAGGTGGCCCAGGTTGGAATCTAGCTTCTGACATTTGCCGGTTCTGAGAAGCTTAAAGACTGTAAGAAGCAAAATGGCGTGTATATAAGAGGGACTGAGTTATCTGGTTTTGTGGGAATGTAGTAGGTGAAGTAAGTGCTTGGGAGGGCCCTGAATGCCAGGCTAAGGAGCTCAGATGCTCTCTCTGAGGCAACAGGGAGTCATGAAAATATTTTCCAAGTCCCAGAGTTTGGAAGGGACTTAAGAAGCCATCTAGTCCACCCCAGAACCAAAAGGAATCTCCTCGACAGTAGGCCAAGTAGTTATCCAGCTTCCATTTGCAGCCCTTCAGGGATGGAGTAGGTGGCCTCCTTTTTGGAATGGACCTTTACTGGATCTGCATCTGAAATAAGCTAGAGTGTGTGGAGACAACCAGAGAGGTGGCCAGAGATGGGCAGAAGCCCGTGGCCTTAAGGATGGGCTGACAAAGGGCAGGGCTTGGGAAGGATGGAGATATTTGTTTCTGGGGTTTTGTCTATCTGAGGCCTGGAGCTGGGAGAAGTGGGGAGTGATGGGGAAAAATTGAGGCATCTGAAGGCTCTCCACAGTGACTGGAAGCAGCAATAAAAGGAGTGAGAGAGAGAGAGAGAGAGAGAGAGAGAGAGAGAGAGAGAGAAAGAGAGAGAGGGAGGGAGAGAGAGAGAGGGAGGGAGAGAGAGATAGGGAGGGAGAGAGAGAGAGGGAGGGAGAGAGAGAGAGAGAGAGAGAGATAGGGAGGGAGAGAGAGAGGGAGGAAGGGAGGGAGGGAGAGAAAAAGAGGGAGGGAGAGAGAGAGAGCTTGATTAGGGCCAAAGAAGGATTCTCCCTGGACCAGTCTGAATGACCCCTAATTTTACAAAACCAAGAACCTGTGCCCAGTATCCCCCTCTTTGTAACCCCCCCCAACATTTCTAGAAGATGACGTTGGCCCATCTTGCCAGTCTGCCCTACAGTCCACCGACCAAGACTCTGCCCTCATTCCCACCTCACCTCTATGCCATCTGCACCCCCTCTTCCCCTTCTCAGCAGAGACATTCAGGGGAGCCGAGGCTCCTAGCCTTCTCCCTTGGGGACCTTGGATGGGGACCACAATCACAGCTCTTTTTACTAGATCTGCCTAAAGCTCTAAGGCATCTTACACGGGATGTCACTCGAAGCAGGCAGAATGAGAAATAAGCCCCATCCACACACTTTCCAGATTGGGAGACTGAGGCAGAAAGTGGGGAAAGATGAGGGAGAGGAGGGTAAGGGAAGGAGAGGAGCATAGAGGGAAGGAGGGAGAGTCAGACAGAAACAGAGAAGCAGACAGACAGAAAGAAAAAGACAAAGAGAGACAGAGAGGAGGGAGAAAGAGAAAGCCACAGAAAGAGGAGGAGGTTTGGGGTGTGTCTGAAGTGAGTCCCCCAGGTAGCCTAACATCCCCCGCTAAGCTGTCACTCTGTCGGCCTGGCTGTCCCCCACAATCCTGCCCACAGCCAGCCACACACACACTCACACTCACACACACACATACAGACACACACAGACATACACACGTACCCTTGCTCGAGCACATACATAACTCTATTGGAAAAACTATCCTAATCCCCACGGCACATTGTCCTAGTGTGATATAAAATCCAATGACATGTGGCATTTGGAAAAGGTCACTCTCCCCATCAGGATTCATTAGCCCGCTGCAGCCTCCGAGCCCCAGGATGGGCCCCCAGCCCCTCCCCCAGCCATCCCCTGCAGGCCCTGTGGGCTGGACACTTTCCCAAGCTGTGTTCCCTCCCATCAGACACCACCAGGCAGGAGCTGTCCCCAGAGAGCCTCCCCTGGCCCTGGACACAGAAAGTGCACACTGTCCCCGGGAGAACTCCTTGCACCCAGACGCCACCAAGACATCCTTTGCCCCTAAATACAAGCAGTGGCCGACCCATTGTCCCGGAGGAGCGTGCCCTCGCTAGACACCCAAGTGCCTCCTGTCCTTCGGGGTCGTGAAGTGCCCTCTACCCCTAGCAGCGTCCCTTGCCACCCGTCCTCTGGGTGCCACCTGTCCCAAGAGACCAGGGATGACTGATCGCCTCTCAGACTGTCCCCTATTTTCACAGCCCCAGGACTACTGGCTGTTTCTGGGAGCCTCTCTCGTCCCTGACACAAAGGACCGCAGACCATCTGTCAGATTATTAGGTTCATCAGGCTGGGCTGTCTGAGATCCCTGCCCTAACCCCAGCCAACCTGACGCTTCTTGGCTTCGTGGGTCCCAAGATTCAGTCAACAATAGCCTGGGAAAGTCATTAGGGGGGTGGCTAGGGTGCAGATCAGGACAGAGTCTGGGCCAGTGCTTGTCTGTGGCTGAGAGAGGATGGGTTGGATCCTTGCTGGGGTCCTTGCTTCTGTTCCTTCTCAAAGGCCTATGTGGCTTGGTTTGTAGTTGCAGGTTCCCTTAGTCTTGTCCTAAGATATGGCCCTTGTGAGTTGTGCCCTAGGCCTGGGCACTTGGTCATCTCCTCCCCTGTGCCCAAGCCATCCCTGCCTTACCTGCAGTCACCTCCCTCATGCCCCTGAAGGTCTCTGGCTTCAGCCGCAGGAAGACCTTCCTTCGCTCCAGGTTGGTGCCCTTGAAGAAGCAAAATTCTCAAAATATCAACCAACCCACCTCTGCTTTCTCAGAATGGGAAACTGGAGAGAAGGAAAGGGGTTTGCAAAGGTCCAGAACCAGGGCTGCTGCTGCTGTGACGAGGGCAGGGGGAGGAGGGAGAGCCTGGTACTTCCCTGGTGCCCTTCCCTGGCCTGCCCAGTGCTGCCCACACAAGACAATAACTTCTCCGAGGTGTTTGCCCCCATCTTGAAGGAGGACTTCCCAAGTCTAGCTGCCATTTTTTGAAGGGTCTAAGATTTGCCAAGATCCTTGTAATCCCAGGCTCACTGGACATGCCAACAACTTTGGGATTGCCCCCATTTTCCAGGGGAGGAAGCTGAACCTCAGAAGCATACAAACATTAGTCCATAGTCATGCAGCAAGTCTCTAGCAGTTAGGGTTTGAGTTTGTAGAGGAAAAAGGAGGCCACCAAAGGCATAAGGGTCAGGGTGGACAAAGGTACAAAGACCCAAGAAGGACTCCTTCTATCTGTCCATTTGCGCTGAGGCCAGATGCCAGAGGAGGAAGGTGCCCTAAACCTTGTACTCAGTCTGTGCCCAGAGAATCTCCATCACCTTCCATGAGATAGACCTAAAGTGGGAACTCAGCCTCCTGGACTTCTCCCCAACCTCCATGCACACAAACACAAAGGCACACAGCCCCTTCTGTCCCTACTTCCTCTCTACTCCCTCCTAATCATGGCACCTGCAGGAAGCTGAGGTTGGGGGGGGAGGTGGATTTGGTTTCTAGAGAACCAACCGCCAAAGCCTGAGGAAGCTGTGCCCCTGACCAGCTGTGCAGTGGGTTCCTGCTTCTCCCCAACCCTGCATCCCACACTCACTCCTGTTAGCCCCTAAGCCTACAAACCCTCTGCAGGCTCCCACATATGCTGGAGGGCCCTCTCTGCCTTCCAGGATAGCTCCATGTCCCCAGATGAGTACTCTCCGACACGTCTCTGCTCAATATTCTGCCCCGATTTTCAGCAGTGGCATGCCTATATCTATACCTATACCTATACCTATACCTATATCTATGTCTATGTCTATATCTATGTCTATATCTATGTCTATGTCTATGTCTATATCTATATCTATATCTATGTCTATATCTATATCTATATCTATATCTATATCTATATCTATGTCTATATCTATGTCTATGTCTATATCTATATCTATATCTATCTATATCTATGTCTATGTCTATATCTATGTCTATGTCTATATCTATATCTATATCTGTGTCTATATCTATATCTATGTCTATGTCTATATCTATATCTATGTCTCTATCTATGTCTCTATCTATGTCTATGTCTATATCTATATCTATCTATCTATCCAAAAGATAGATCCAAAAGAGATGGAGGTTGTTGAGGGAAAGGCCTTGAAATATCTATGGGCAGGGGCTGTGAGACCATTAGTACGGAGTATTTGTGTCTAGTTATGGCTTGGCCTTGGGGGTGCCGGGGTACCTGCTGACTCTGAGAAGCTGGCCTTGGGAACAGCTAAGGAAAAACTTCATGAAACAGGCAACATCTGGGCTAGGTCAGTCTGGGCTGGGTCACGAAGGAAGGAATTTCAACAAACAGACTCTAATTCTGTGAGATGAGGTCAGAAGGCTATCCATTCCAGTCATTGTGGTTGAGACAAGCAGTAATGTGGAAGTGGGAGAGGGCAGGACAAGACCGGGGAAGAGCCAGTCATCCAATTTGGCTGAAACCCAAGAGCTTTGAGAAGCATATTTGGGGGAAATCAACCTGGAAAGGTCAGGTGGGTCCAGTGGAGGCCTTGATAGCCATGCTAAGGAATTTTTGTAATCCAAATCTGCAAGTGATGGGGAACCAATCAAGGTTTTCTGAGCAGAGAAGCAACATGGGCAGACTGTTGTGGTAGGAAGAGGAGGAAAAAAATACTTACTTGGAATGGGAGTAGATTTTTAGAGAAGATAGAGTATAGGAAATTATCTTGGGACTATCCTTAGTTAGACTTAGGACCCTCCATCAATTACTTTAAGTCAGAAGAACCTAGGAAGGTCATGATCCATGGGGGAGCCAGGAAGAGGGGAATTCCCTCCTAGAGAGCAATGGTAGTCATCCTAGCTCCCATCCTTGAAACAATACACAGTTTGCTGAGTTGTTCTCTTCCACCCCCAATACTTTGTGAAGTGAATAATACAGATTGTTCCCATCTCGCAGAGGCACAGAGTCCCAGAGAAGAAAAGTGACTTGTCTCCAGGCATGTAGCTAGTAAGTGTCCAAGTCAAGGGTGTGTGCCTATGGGATTGGAGAGATGATCACTACAGTCACATACCCCTCCCCGAACAGGCTGCCCACTTCCCTAATGTTTGTTGAATGAATGAATGATTCCTGTGTCAAGGTCTGGATCTCCCTGGATAGATCTGGGAGATGTCCCTCATGTCAGATCCTCACGTGAGTTAGTTGGCTGGAAACAGCTTTGTGGATCTATTGCTATTGAATTTCATCTTATTAGAGCATTAGGCTAACTCTAGTAGGAGACAACTTATTAGCAATAAATGTAAAGTCTTACACATGGGTTCAAAAAATCAACTTTATAATTGTAAATTTCAGTTTATCTGAAAGGGAGCAAAGGATGAGCCAATGGTGGATTATGGCAGCCAAAAATATCAATGCCACCATAAACTCATAGCAAGAAGGGAATTTAAGAAACTCTTCAGTGGCCAATCAATCCAGCGCCTTCTTTTACATTTGAGTAAAACAAGGCCCACACCTCAGAGGTGGGATTTGAACCACAGTTCTCTGACTTCAGAGCTTGCCCTCATTCTACTTAACCACACTGCCTACTAGACATCCTAAGCTATCTTCAGAAGGGCAGGAAATACCCTAGTGAGAACAATCCAACCCAGTCATTATTATGTTCACTTCTGGGCAGCATAGTTTAAGGAGGTCGTTGACAAACTGGAGGATGTTCAGAGGACAGTCAGGACAATGGAAGGCCTGGAATCTGTATCATATGAGGATTTTTCGAAGGAACTGGTCATGGTTGCCTGGAGAAGAGAAGGCTGGGGCATGGTAAGGGGAGATCCAAGCTGATATTAGGCATTTTGAAGGGCTGTCCCATGGAGGAGGGATCAGTCTTGTTCTGTGACCCCAAAGGGAAGAACCAGGAGTAGCAGAAGAGATATCGCAAAGGGGCAGCTTGGGGCTTAAGGTCAAGAAAGACTTTCTCTCTCTGAGAGCTGCCCCAAAGGGAAGTGGCTGCAACCTGGGGAGCTTGGGGTGGGGGCTCCTCATTGATAGAGATCTGTGAGCAGAGGCTAGCTCACTTCTCCTCCTAATTAATAGAGATGCTGCTGAAGGGCTGCTACTTCAGATCCGGGTCTTGCTCAGAAGTAGCGGAGGTTCTGTGAGGAGATCCTTAGCGCTTTCTCGTTTTTCATCGAGGGGTCCTACACGTCTGGCTGCAGGGCCTGGTCATTGCCAGAGTGGAGGAGGATGAAGTCAGAGAGAAGGTTAAGCCAACTGAGTGTGTCACAGGCCTGTGGGTCGAGGGCTGGCAGGAGGCTTCCCTGAGGCTGAGGGCCTGGAGACCACTGTCCTGGGATTGCAGAATGAACTAGTGAGCTCTGTCCCAAGCACCCAAACAAAGGAGTCCAGCCTAGAGGACTTGGGTGCAGGCCCCCCCCAAGTCCTACTCGCTGGACGACGGCAAGGGTGTTGCTTAAAATCTCTGAGCCTCTCTCTGTCCTTCTATAAAAATGGGGAATAGCAATTCTTGGGGTTCAACTTCCCAGGGATACCGTAAGACTCTAATGAGATAACGTGTGCACTGTTCTCTGCCAGAATTATCTAAAACCACCGTGCCCCCCTCCTTGTAGAAATCCCCTCTAAGAGAAGGGAGGAGAAGGCTGCAAAGCCAACACAGACAATGCAAGTGTTACATACCAGTGAGGGGAGGAAAGGAGCTCTCTGCCCCGTCCCGCCATGTCAGGAGGCAGGAAGCCCTCCTGCCTCTCTTTTCTGACTCCAAGACCAGAGATTTCCATTGAGCCATGCTTCCTTCCCCTGGGAACAACTCCTCCCTCCTCAGTCTGGGGATGCAGCACCAAGGCCAAACCCAATCCTGCCTGGATTCCAAGCCAAGACCAGGGTGGGTGGGAGAGGTGGGGATAGGAGGCTTTGGCTTTTATTGACCCTCCATCAGTTCATACTGGGCTCTACAATCTCCCTGGCTTAAGATGATTAAAAATTAATTGATCAGTTTAATATTCTCCTCTCTCTCCCTCCTTCCCTCCCTGCCTTTCTCTTTCCTGGGAAGGGAGTTCAAGGAGCTTCTGATACGTGTTAATTAGTCCTTTACAGCCCTTGTCAAATTCCAAAGCAGCTCATAAATTCATTAAACTCTTAGATGGAGCTGGGGCCAGAGCCAAACCACCAGTGTGGGGATATTGAATCCGTCTTTGTATTACTTACCATCAGTGGGGAACCAGGGCTCAGCAGCATCAAGGCTGGCCCAATCTAGGGCCCAGAACCCAGAATCCAGAACCCAGAATCCAGAGTCCAGCACTTATCTTGTAGTTCTCTCTAGAGCCAAGAGCTCAGAATGCAGAGACACCATAACATAGCCCAGAACTCAGAAAAAGAAACCAAGATTTTACAGATTTCGTGTCTTCATTGACTAGCACTCAGTCCTTGGAGGAGGGGGTCAGAATGTAGAAAGAACGCAGAGTCCTCCCCCCCGCCCGCCCCCGCCCCCCGCCACTCCTCCTCATTGCTGTACAGGACCTGGCTCAAGGTTACTCAGAGAATCCATGTCACAAAGACCTACTAGACAGGGAGGAAGTGGTAGATTTCATTTGTTTGTGGGGTGTGTGTGTGTGTGTGTGTGTGTGTGTGTGTGTGTGTGTAACTCTTATCTTCTGTCTTAGAATAGATACTAAGCACCAGTTCCAAGTCAGAAAAGTAGTAAGGGCTGGGCAAAAGGGGTGAAGCTAGGAAGTATCTGAGACCAGATTTGAACCCAGAACCTCCTGTCTACTGGCCTGGTTCTCTTTCCACTGAATCACCTAGCTGCCCTTCTTTCCTTTCATTTGTCACCCTCACATCTCTCAACTATTTCTTTTTCAAATATCAAAGGTAGCCAAGCTTGAGCACAGATGCCCCCTCCAGCACCTTTATCAAGTGGTCACCCAGTGAAGAACAGGGAAGTCATTTCCCTCCAAGAAATCTCTCTTCACTGGTCTCATTTTGGAGACTGCTGGGAAGTTTCGCCATATAACCTGCTCAAACCTGAGCCAAGGGTCAAGCGTGACTAGGTTTACCCCCTTGTCCATAGCACAGACTTTCAGGTACATAGTTCTCCTTTGCCCCCAAGCTATTCCTTCTCCAGGATAAATATCCCTGAACCAATCTTCATATGACATTATTTGGAGGATCCTTACCAAACTGGCCGCCTTCCATTGACCTCTCTAGCTTCCTATGGTCCTGCCTATAAAACATGGTGCCAGCACTGACTACTGTCTCCATTTTGAGTCCAACCATTCCACTCCTATTGTAGATTCTCTTCATATAGCCCCAGATCCACCCCATTGGCTTTGTCGTCCTGTGGATTCACACTGAGTTAGTTGGTCATCCTCTAAAAGCCCCCATGTCTTTAGTGTAGGCAAACAGATGCCTTATCTCAGTTTCTCCATTCTGTACTTGTGGATTTGATTCTTTGAATCTAAGTCTAAGACTCTACATTCACCTGTACTCGATTCCATCATATTTGACTCATCCCATGTTCTAGCCAAAGGAGATCCTTTGGGAGCCTGACTCGGTTATCTACTATGTTGGCTCTCCTTCCCAGCTCAGGGTCATCTGCTAATTAAATTAGATCTTAATTCAAGAAAGGGAGGAATTGAACCACTATCCATCTATGCCTTTATCCAGGTCATTGATGCTTCCATTGCCCCAAACACTGGAATTTCAATACTCCCCTGAATCTGTGAGCTCACTGATAGAGGCACTCCCTCCAAATATCCAATCCCAAGTCATCCATGGCCGCCCATCCTGTGCCACTTGTGCCCACGTCCTCTCATAAATTCCCCACAGAGAGTATGTCCACTCAGCAAATTAGGAGGCAAAGGTCTCCTCAGCTCTCCCAAAATGGTATGCCTGTGTCTGTCAGAGATAAAAATATCCTTGTCAAAGGCTTATATTAATTAATCTTTCTGCTCTACTATGATGCCTCCTTCTGAGCTCCTAATTAGGGGTCTGGGCACATACACTGTCAGGAGATGGATGGGGCAGTGGGCAGAATGGCCATTATTGAGTTGGGTTGCCCAGGACAGGTCCCACGCGTAGATCATGCTGTCTCCATGCTTTCTTGGACATTGGTGGATATGGGGTAGGATAGGGCAGAGGAAGGGGTGATGTTCAAAAAACAATCTCTGGCCACTAAGGGCATGATGCAGCCCCTACCCGAATATGCATAGGTACATCAAAGTCATTGGAAATATCACAGTGGGCCCATGGAGAGACATGATCTGAGCAGGTCTAGTAGACAGACAGACTCTTCATTCCCTACCCCCAAGTCCAAGGGCCCTTCCATTCTACGAGGATGGATTTCTGAAGAGCAGTCCTTAGTACTATCCCTATTAATGGATGGGACGACACTTGGAAATGGAAGGGCTATACCCCAAATGCCCCTCACTCTCACCATTGCCCCTTATGGGGTTATCATGTCCTTTGAGAACTAGCTTGCTCTAGGAGAGAAAGCCCTGGACTTGGAGTCATGAAGACCTGGGTTCAAAACCTATTTCTGAATTTTCCTAGCTGTATGATCCCTCTCTGAGTCTCGGTTTCCTCATCCAGAAAATGGTTCTAATGATGTCTGAGAGATCCACCAGACAGAGTTTCTCTGAGGCCCAAATGAGAGGATGTATTTGTAAAGTGCTTTGCAAACCTTTAGAGGACAATGTAAATGTCAGTAATTAATTGATCTGAGTCTGGACTGAAGGGAATTGTTCTGAGGAGGGTGAGGTAGTATTCTCCTTTGTTCCCTTCTCTGGGCCTTATCAGCTCTTTTTACCCCCACCCTGGGGTCCTCATGGAAAAAAATTACTTAAAACTTGGGTTTTGACTCATGCCTAAGGCCTCCCCAAAAGTGGGCAGCAGAAGGGTATTTAAAGTGTAATGATAATCAGGAATAGGACAGTGGGGCAGCTAGGTGGCACAAGGAATAGAGGACTGGGCTTGGGGTCAGGAAAACTTATCTTCCTGAGTTTAAATCTGGCCTCAAACATGGCCCTGGGAAAGTCACTCAACCCTGTTTGTCTCAGTTCTATCCTCTATAAAATGAGCTAGAGAAGGAAGTGGGTCACAAAGAGTTGGACATGATTGAAAACAACTGAACCAAAGGATAGCTATTTATTTCCTACACACACACGTGCACATTTAATACGTATAAGATTCTCAAATTTTCATTGCCAAAAAACTTAATGAAGAGCAATGATAACAAAATTTTATGCTCTCTTTGAAGGTGGATACCTAAGACATCAAAACATGAGGGACTAGCCTCATACACTTCCTGTCTGTGTGACCCTGGGTGAGTCACTAGACTTTCATTGCCACACCACTCTTCTGCCTTGGAACCAACATAGTATTGATTCTAAGACAGAAGGTTGGGGTTTTAAAAAGCCTGCTGGAGCTCAAGATCATGCTGAATAGATATTTTACATTTCACCTGGACTCAGCCCTATCTAAACAATTTCATCTGAGACCATGTCTTCTGGGAAGCCAGGTTAAAGGTTAAACTCCTCCCTGTGTTGATAATCATTCTCTCCAATGCAAAAACTCCCTGTGCCTCCAGTCAACTCTGACCAAGGGCCTGAGGTTCTCTAAACTCTCAGCTCAATCAACAAAAATGTACTAAGTGCCTGTTGGGTGCCAGGTCCTATGACAAGTGAGGAGGATAAGCAAAGAGCATATGAGAAGATGAACAAGCCCTGCTCGCAGGGAGCTTGCAATCTAATGGAGTTTAAGCTCCCTCCAGTAGTGTACAAACTCACAAGACTCCAGCCAAGACTGGACGCTTCCATCTCGGGATCCCCGTTCAGTCACTGATGTTCAGGGAAGGAAACATCAGGCAGAACAAGTCAGAATTTGGTTGAAAATCAGCAGGATAAAGAGAAGTAATAGTATCAGGGGCTCCTACCACAGAGTGCTTAAGTAAAAGGAAGAATCAGATTAGGAGTCCAGGAAATGGACCCCAAACTTGACACAGAGGCATGTACATTAGAGTAGTGATGAGGGATGCCAGTTTTCAAGTATCTGCTAGCAATGCTAAGTCGTATGGGGCCAACTAGTCTTTACCTTGGAGCTCCACCATTGGAAGGGGGACACTTCCACTTGGGAGGCCATGCTTCCCACTATCTCTGCACTTTGCCTTGTGTCCTCCAGGGTCCTATCAATATGGCAACTCGTCATGGGGGACCACTTCACCTTAGATCCCCAAGGGAGACAAGGATTGAGCTGTCCCCTCTCCAAGTCCAAACGCATCCCTATCAGACCTCTGTGCATAGACCCTGGGTGCAAAAGTTCTTAGTTCCAGCTGTGTTCATCCTACCAAAGGCCAAGCAGCTGACAAATTTCCAACTTTTCTTAATAATCATTTCATCCTTTAGAGAACTAGGGGAGAGACAAGGGGGAACGGTGCTCTTCTGGGCTTAACTCATCAGCAGAGAAGGGCTGAGACTGCTGGGGCAGTGACCCTCATGGCTTGGATATTGGCAGAGGGGGAAAAGCTAGGCACAGGCATCAAGGAACCTTAGAATTGTATTCTTCAGGTCTGACTGACAGGCTGAGAATGTCTGGGAATCCTGGGAGCGATGATCCCTCCAGCTTAAAATTGATGGCAGACAAGACAAAGAAAGCCACACATAGTCTACTGTGTACACTAGAATCTGAGAAAGCAGATTTCAAAGTGCTCTGAGAAAGGACAGTTTGAATACAGTGTCCAAAAATCTACAGGGGAAGCCAGACCCAAAGGGTTGGCAGTTCTCAAGGAGATTCTGAAGCTACAAAGAGAAATTATGCCAGAGAAGAGGAAAAAAGGGAGAGCTAGCTATCCAAAGGAACCTGTGTAACTCCACAGGGAACAGCTCATTGGCCAGCTCAGATTGTAAAAAGACCAGAACAAATGATGGAATTGAGGGCAGGTAAGAAAGACTGGAGCAGATGGCATGGTGTGGTCTTGTAAGAAAGTGTCCAAAACATTACAGCTCAGAGGGAACTGAGGCTGGCGAAGAGTCTTAAGGGCAGCAAAGCATGTTTCCTTTATTAGACTGTGGGAAGGAGGAGGATGAAAAGAAGGGAGAGCCCAGCTGCTCAGCATGGCTGGGACAGCAATACTGGGCTTCATGAAACTGGAAGAGACAGAACGCAAATGGCCAACGGAGTTGGGATCTAAGATCAGTTGAGAAATAGTAAGAGATCACCTGGCTTCCCTCAACAAGTTTAAGTCCTTAGGTCCAGCCCCATAACAACCCAGGTCTTGGAAGAACTGTCAGGTGTGATGGCTGAACCATTGTCGGTGATGTGTCTTGGAGATATGGAGAGGGAGCAGAGGACTGGAGAAGAGTAAATATCCCCATCTGGAAAGAGGAAATCTGCCATATATAGTTTAGAGAGTTTGACTCAACACACCTTGTTACATGCTTGACTAGTGAGTCTCTAGGAAAGAAGACTTCATGGCTCTGTCTATAACAAGACATACCAAATGAACCTTGTTTCCTTTTTCTAACTATTTCCAGATGGGTAGATGGGCTGGGCGGGCAATGGGGAGAAAAGAGGGGAATGCCAGAGCCATAGTTGTTGGGATTGTTGTGGAGGGGATTCATATTGCAGTGGTCTAGAGTAAATGATCTTTGATTCTAGCTCTGAGATTCTGTGATGCTTCAAAAATGGTGACCCCCTTTCTATCCTCAAGGATTTTTCCTTTTCTGGTTGGGATAAGGAAAGGAAGGGTGCTTTCAGGTTTAAAAAGGGGAGGACCTGAATAAATGAGAGGCAAGAGGCAATGGGATGACATTAGTCTGTCTAGACTGGCTAGGCATCTAGTCTGGCTAGAATTAAGGGTAGGAAGGGGGTGGAGAGAACCTTCTGGTGAGTCTTTAGTGCCTGGCCAAGTTTGTATTTGATCCTGGAGACAACAGGGAGGCCTGATAGGTTTTGAGCAGGGGAATGATGGAGTCAATGTGGGCTTTAAAAAGAGTCTTTTGGCAGCTCTGTGGAGGATGGATTGAAGAGAGGAGAGATTGCTGGCAGGTAGACTAGTCAGGAGGTTGTTATAACAGCCCCGACAAAAGGAGATGAAGGTTAGGACAACGATGATGGCTGTATGAGCAGAGAAGAGGGAATAGATGGGAGGGATTTGTACAGTCAATCCGACTTGGCGCCTACTGAATGCCCTGGATGAGGTCGAGGGCAGAGTTGGAAATGACTTTCAGATGTGAACTACTAGTCCATCACAATGGAAAGGAACTGTATTCGAAATCAGAGCCTGGATCATAGAATCCCAGTGCCACTACCGACCCTCTGTGTAACCTCGGGTGGCTTATTTTCCTTATCTAAACCTCTTTCCTTCCCTTTAAAATGAAGGCATTGGCAGCCATCAATAATATAGAAATAGGCCTTGAACAATGACACATGTAAAACCCAATGGAATTGCTCTTTGGCTACAGGAGGGGGGAGGGAGGAGGGGAGGGAAAGAACAGGAACCGTGGAATCACAGAAAAATCTTCCTCATTAATTAACTAAATAAAAATTTTCAAATAATTGTTAAAAACGAAGGCATTGGCGCAAGAGGCAGGGTTGGTTTGAGGGGAGGGACTGGGCCTGATGAGAGAGGCTTAGAGGATGTCAGCATGTGGTGAGGACAGGGCCCACTGGACACCCTCAGCCATGACCAGCTGCATGGCCCCTTGTCAAGGACAGAGTAAGAGGACGCCTGTCTAGGTGCAAAGCGAACTGAATGCTCATTGAGATTCCATCCAACGGGCAGACTCAGAGGTTCAGCACTGCCTGCTCCCTGGAAGGAGCCCTAGGCGTGATGCATCACAACCAGTCTTGGTCTCTTCTCTCCCCTCACCCAACCCTATAGAGCCCTGGGGAGCAGCTTTAGGTTATCACAGATGCACTTAGCAAATTGAAAACATTTTTCCACCAAAACTCTAGAGCTGTAGAGGTGACATTTGGCAGTCAATAACCATTTTTAAGTGCCTACTATGTGCCAGGCACTGGGGACACAAAAGGAAGCAAGACAGTCCCTCATGGAGCTCCCAACCATTGGCCCTTCCCACGAGCTCTCGAATTATTTCCACACATTTTTAGGGACCTTCTATATTTGGAGGTGGGACCTTGGACAGCTTCCTGAGGGTTGCCTCATCAGCACCACCATGGTTATTAAGACGTTTACATTTTACATGTAAGACATTACATCTTCAGACTTCCTGAGAGCCCTCGACTGGGATTCAGAGAACTTAAATCCTTGTTCTGCTTACTAGCTGTAAGGCTCTCTCTAGATCTCGGTTTTCCCATCTGTAAAATGGGCTTGATGTTGATTTCTGAGGTCCCTACAAGCTTTGACATTCCATGTTTCAAGGATCTTGGCAACAATTCCTTCACCTCTCAAGGCTTCAGTCTCTCCATCTCTAAAAACAAGAGGGTATGTCTCTATGATCCCTAAGGTCCTCAGCTCTAACATTTTGTGATTCTGAATCCAATTCCCGATACCAAAAAAAAAAAGTTGTATTAAAAGAACAGAAGACAGATCCCAAATGTAACAATCACTATGCTAAGAGAAGTCACTGGGCATTTCCGTGGGTCTTCTGGCTTTGGCCTCATTTAGCCACAGAGTCAGAATGAATTAGAAGGCAGCTTTGGGGGAATATTATTGATTTCCACCCATCTCCAACTGTTGCCTTCATGGCCAACAAAGAGAACCCAGGTGTGCTCTTCTACCATGAGAAGATGAGTCCAAGCCTTGAAAACCATAAGGGAAGACCCAGGACTGAACTGTGGAATCATTCACAGTCTCAGGCCAGAGAAGGAGAGAGAGAACCACAAGGACCACCTCCAGAAAGAGAGAGCTCGTAGCAGATCTGTTTGTAGTCCTTCCTCCCCCAAAGGGTCCATTTATCCCTCCCTAGTGCTTCCTGTAATAAAGCCAGGACCCTGCCCGTGGCCCACATTTTCCTCAATGCCCTGGTCATTTGCCTTCTTCAAACTTCTGGATCGGCTCTTTGTCACCCATAACTAGAGCTCCTTTGAGGGATTCTGGCTAAGACAGAGGATGGACAGATGTAGCTAGCCAAGTCACCGAAGGGATGGAAAAGCAGATAAGCAGCGAGGGTTCGAGAAGATGAGCAGGCAGAAGGAAGAGCAATGGCAAGGCAGATGCCATTGCTGGATTGGCCAGCTGGATTACCAGAAGATGGACAGACAAGTCGCTGGCTAGGCTTGAGGGAAGTCACAAACAGACAGAAGGATGGAAGGTTGGAGGAGGGATGGAAAGACAGACAGCTACAGAATTTAGAGAGAGGGAAAGGCAGACACCTAACCAAGTCATTGAAGAAAGGAGTTACCTCGTGGGCAGAGAGAGGGCTTTTCTAGGAGATGACACTGAGCAATTCACTTAACCCACCCATAAAATGGGAATAAGGATCGCACCTGCTTTCCAGGGTTGCTGTGGAGATCCATTGAGCTGAAAGATGCTGAGTGACCTGCAAACCTCAAAGCTCTCTATAAATGTTAGCTATTATTATCATTATGGTCTGTAGCATCTCTGTCTGTGTCCGTGTGTCCATTTCAATCTGTCTCTCTGCCTCTGATCATAGCTGAAGCTGTGGGCAGGGTGAGCCCTGGGTGTGACGGTATAGCTAGGTGTAGCTATTCAGCAGTATACCTGCCAGTGTACATATGTGTGTGAGCATGTGTGTGTGTGTGTGTGTGTGTGTGTGTGTGTGTGTGCATGCACGCGCCTTTGTCAGTGTACAGCCAGCCCCTTGAGTTGTAAATCCTCCTTGTATGTCCGGAGGGTGAACAGTTTATAGCCCAAGGTCAAGTCTATGAATCATAGGAGGTGTTGGGAGGAAACAGCAGAGGTCTGGTAGTAAAAGGGGGGGTTGGGGAGTGGAGAGGGAGACCAGGGGGGGCTAGGCTGGGTTCTGGCCTCAGGTCTCTGGGCTGGGCTGGATTGGGCTTAGCTGAGATTTAAGCAAGGCAGCCCCATCTTGGTTTTCCATTCCAAATGTATCCCTCTCCTCTTTGCCCTCCTTTACCCAATGAACCATCCCTTGCAACAAAGATTTTGAAAGAAATGGAGAAAAAGAAGCATTTCAGCAAAATTAAGCAATCTGTCAATTTTGATAGAAATATAGATAGAATCTGCTGCAGAATCTGCTGTGTTCCACAGCTCTGGTTCCCACCACAGCGAAGGCAATGAGGGGCATTTTCTCCATTCTTTTCCAGGGCTTGCTCATTATAATTGCAGTATTCATTTATAGGTTTGTGCTCTCTCTGTTTACATTGGCACAGTCATTATTTTGTTTTCCTGGTTCCTGTATCCCTCTGTATCAGTTCATAAAAGTTTTATCTGCTCTTTTGAATGCTTCAAATTTATCATTTCTTACAGTGCAGGAATACTCCATCATGTCTGTGAACTGCAGTGGGTTCAGGCATTCCCCAGTCAATGGGCAACTGTGTTGTTTCCAGGGCTTCGGAAACAGGACAAAAAGTGCTGCCATGAATCTATTTTTTACCTACTTGGGAGACAAGCTTAGTGTGGGATTTGGGGTCAAAGGCTGTATACATTTCAATTCGTTTTCCCCTCATACTTCAAAATCACTTTCTAGTTCACAGTTCCACCAACAATGCACAAGTATACTTTGTCTTCTCATAGCCATTCTGATATTGACTAGACCCATCATCTTTATCAATTTGCTGAACCTGCGGTAAAACCTTAAAGATGCTTTGATCTGCATTTATCTTATAATTATTGGTGATTCTGAATGCTTACTAATTATTTGCAATTCTTTTGAGAATTGGTTGTTCATATTCTTTGATCATTTACTCATGAGAAATGATTCTTTTTTTTTTTTTTATAAAACCCTTACCTTCCGTCTTGGTGTCAATACTGTGTATTGGCTCCAAGGCAGAAGAGTGGTAAGGGTAAGCAATGGGGGTCAAGTGACTTGCCCAGGGTCACACAGCTGGGAAGTGTCTGAGGCCAGATTTGAACCTAGGACCTCCCGTCTCTAGGGCTAGCTCTCAATTCACTGAGCTACCCAGCTGCCCCCCATGAGAAATGATTCTTAATCTTATATGATTGTGTAACTTTGGGCAGATCCCTTCAAATGGCAGCTGACAAAAGGAGAGGAGAAGAATTCATAAAGCTAGGACTGTAGGTTAGGTTCCCTTCTCTTCTCCCAGACAGTATTGCCAGATAGCTCCAGTGGGGCTGGGGCATACCATGGTCCTATTAGCTACCTCCCCATCTTTCTCTCGGGAAGAAAACTCTCCAACTTTTACAAAACCTTTGAAATCCTAGAAGAAAGGATCACAAGTAAAGTGGGGCCATGGGATGAATTAATATTTATGCAATACTTGGAAGCCTGCAAAATATCTCATACCCATTTTTTCATTGAACCTCACCACAATCCTATAAGAAAGGTACTGCAAGCAACATTAGCTCCATTTTACAGACCAATCAATCAATTATCCCTCAATGGACACTTAGTCAGCAAGTCCTGCATGTGCTAGGCTCTAAACTAGGCACTAAACAACTGAGAGCAACCAAAGTGAGACAATTCCTACCCTCAAGGAGCTTACATTCTACCAGGAAGATGCAATGGTTTATAGACAAGCAAATAGAGGATCTATACCCCCAAAATAATTTGCAGTTATAGGAAGGGGAGTCAGAAAAAACCTCCAAAGAAAGTGGACCCAGAACTGAGCCTTGAAGGGCATCGGGGGTCCCAAAAGACAAAGATAGGGAAGGAGACAGAGGTAAGACATGAAATTTTAAGTCTAAGGCACAACAATCAGGACAGTGTGGTTAAAGGTAGAGTTCATGAGGGGGAGTGATATGTAAGCAGTCTAGAAATATGGGCTGGAACTAGATTGTGAAAGACTTTTCATCCCAAATGGAGGAGTTGGCATTTTATTATCAAATTAAGGTCAAATCACTTAAATGTTGTAAGCAACAGAAAGACACAGTCAGATAGACTTTAAGAAGATGACTGATGGCTGTGTGGAGAATGGAATGGAGATGGAAAAGAGTGGAGGCAGGAGAACCAAATTAGGGAGTTATTATAATAGTTCAGAAAAGAGGTGACGAGTACCTGAGCTAGGAGGATTATAGGATGGGGAGAGAGAAGAAGATAGAGACAAGAGAAACTGGAATTGGCCAAGACTTAGCGACTTATTGAGTGTGCCAGGTGAAAGAGAATGAAGAGTTGAGGATGACTTCCATTGTGAACCAAGGTGACTGGAAGGATGTTGGTATCTGGAATAGAAATGAGAAGCAAAAAAGAGAGATGAGTTTAGGAGATGTGAAAATGAATTTAGTTCTGAACATGTTCCTTTCAACATGCCTTTGGGACATACAAGTAGAGATGCCCTACAGAGAGTCAGTGATGCAGGACTGGAGCTCAAGAGTGAGATGATCCTGGAGATGGAGATTTGGGAGGAATCTGCATAGAGAAGATAGTTGAATGCATGAGAATTGATAAGCTCACCAAGAATGTAGAGAGAGGAGAGAGCCCAGAATGGTGCCCATACTGAAAGGATAGGACATGGGCCAGATCCTTTCCAAGAAGACCGAGAAGGAACCATCAAATAGGCAAGAGGAGAACCAGGAGAAAGCAGTGTCAGAAAACTCAAAGGAGGACATGGTCACAGTGCCAAACACTCGACAGTGGTCAAGAAGGATGAGGGCTGAGACAAGGCCTTTTGATGGAACAATGAAGAGTCATTGGTGAACTTGAAGAAAACAGCTTCAGTTTGAGTGATGGAGGCTGAAACTAGATTAGAAAGGATTGAAAAATAAGGAAGTGGAAACAATCAGAACAAACCATTTTTTTCTAGGAATTTGGTCATAAAAGAGAAGGGCGAGATAGAATGATACCTAGAGGGCAGAATCAAGTGAAGGGTTTTGGCTTTGTTTTTGTTATGATTTGTTATGCTAGATTCAATCTGAGCCCAACTGTAGGTACCATCTTGAAAGACTAGAGCAAGAGGGATTGAATTGACAGGACTGATCCTGAGATGATATGAATCGTGGCATTGGGAATGACAAGGAGCTCACCACAGATGAACATTGCAAATGGCCTCATCTTTCTTTTCAGTGAAGTATTTCTCAAGGTTCTCTCCTGATGGAAAGTGGCCAAACCAGGGTCTAGGTGGCTGAGAATTTAAGGCTTGAAACTGCTGCTGTGAAGAGTAGCAGATTAGGAAGGAGTCAAAGAATCACTGTGATCAGTGAAGTCCCAATTCAGATTGGGCAGCGATGTTCATCAATGGACCTGGTCCATACAGACAGGAGAAACTTCCTTCTAAGTCTTTGGGAAACAGGGGTTCAGGAATGCAGAAGGCAGCCCTAACCCTAAAAGCTTGGTGTCCATCAGGGCAACAGATTCCAAGGTCAAGAACTATTTAAAAGGGAACTGGTTAGCTCTAGGGTGGAGATCGTGAGGGAAGGAAAAGAGCCTCCTCCCAACCTCCTGCCTTCTCTAATCCTTCCACACAGCTACCAAAGCAACATTCCTAAAGCAAAGGTCTGACCATGTTACTCCCCTGAATGTCATTCCTAGAACTGCTGTGGCTCCCATTGCCTGTAGGACAAAAAAAAAAAACCTCTGTTTGACATTTAAAGCCAATTAGGGAGCATCTGAGGTCACATTTGAACCCAGGACCTCCTGTCTTTAGGCCTGGATCTCAGTCCACTAAGTCACCTAGCTGCCTATTCCCTGGCTTCTTTTGAGCTCCATATAAAGTCCTACCTTCTGCAGGAAGCTTTTCCCAGCCCTTCTTAATCTGAATGCCTGCCCTTTGTTGAATATCTCCTATTTACCCTGTATATAGTTTGTACACAGTTATTTGCATGTTGTCTGCCTCATCAGACATTAGCTCCTGGAGGGCAGGGATTGGCTTTTGCTTTTTTTTGCAACCCCAGCACTTAGCACAGTGCCTGACATATAGTATTTATTCACTTGACTCAATTTCTATTTCTCTGAATTGTCCCCACTGATCTGATTCAGGCCATCCTTACTATGGAAACAAAATGGATCGGATCCTATCCAGACAATCACTGGTCTGTGATCATGATTCAGCCCGTTAACTTCCCTTAGCCTCAGTTTCCTTTTCTATAAAAATAGAGTTGACAGTTTATACTAACCTCCCTTCCAGGGTTTTTGAGGGGAAAGAATTTTCAAGGCACTAAGATTTAGACATGGCAGCCCTACTTGGAAATGAATGGAGAGGGCACAACTAGGAGGCACGGTAGACTGAGGTGGCAGGTCCTGAGTTCAAATTTGGCCTCAGATACTTCCTAGCTGTGTGACCCTGGACAAGTTAATTAACCCCCATTGCCTAG